>NC_089746.1:10314694-10329694 GCF_040412425.1 Macrobrachium rosenbergii | reverse complement strand
ATATATATATATATATATATATATATATATATATATATATATATATATATATATATATATATATATATATATATATATATATATATATATATATATATATATATATATATATATATATATATATGTATATATATGCATGCATATATATATACATATATTTATGCATATATATATGTATATATACATATATACGAGTATATGTATGTATATATATACATATATGTATATATATGTACATACATATGTGTATATATACATATGTATATGTATACATATATGTATATATATATTTTTTTAGAGAGAGAAATTTTGTTTTGTTTTTTAAGTTGTCCTTTTTAATTCTTCCATCTAATTTTTTTTAATTTGTAATCCATTGTGCAATCATAATTTTTAAATTTAAATTCATAGCCTTTTTGTAATTTATGTTATTTATTTTCTACGGCCCTCGAAAAAGTAATGAAGACTTTACGAAACGTCGGGAATAAATTTACCCGTTTTAACAAGTCTTTATGTCCGCCTCCCCATTGATGTATATCTGGCTGTGGCCACCGCTGTTTGATATATATATATATATATATATATATATATATATATATATATATATATATATATATATATATATATATATATATATATATATATATATATATATATATATGGGTGCCTTTGGCTGGGTGTTGCAATGTAAATGTACACTAAAATCACGCTATCTGGATTATTTGGAATTCATGGAATACTCCACAAGTTGTAGTGACCACATTGTAGACTTGAGAGCTCTTTCATTTACGTACTTGAATAGTGATAATTGATTGAAACAGTTTTCCATGAAATAAATTACTGTTTATTAATCTATATTTCTTTTTAATTTCCCATACATTTAATTATCCGTCAGTCATCTGCCATGTTTAAGTAGGGTATATAATGATGTTTGTTGTAGTTTAATCTAAGTATAGAAGTTAGTACGGCCATTGATGAAATTTAGACTCCTCACAATGTCTGTTAGCTCTCTGTCTCTCTCTCTCTCTCTCTCTCTCTCTCTCTCTCTCTCTCTCTCTCTGAAATATTTATCTGTGAAATATTTATCTGTGCTTTCCTTGCCCAATTTCTCTCTCTCTCTCTCTCTCTCTCTCTCTCTCTCTCTCTCTCTCTCTCTCTCTCTCTCTTAAAATATTTATCTATACTTTCCTCACCCTGTAGTATTCTAATCTTGAATAATTAACACCTGTCTGTCTTTATAGCCAATTATTTGATATTTTATTAGTTCCTATTTTTCTATTCATTCTTTCTTTCTCTTTTATAACCTCGCCATCTTTTTTTAATGGTACTTTACGTCTGTGTTTGCGGCCGAGAGAGAACACGCGACGACACCTTTGTCAAATCCCTAAGGTCTTTTAGTTCGTCTGACTGTCCTTATCGGAGAACGCTCTCTCTCTCTCTCTCTCTCTCTCTCTCTCTCTCTCTCTCTCTCTCTCTCTCTCTCTCTTTCTTCGTTTCCCTTACAGCTTATTTACAACTATTGGTCAGTCTTCTCTCTTTCTTGTTTACCTTTATGGCGGTTGTACAACTATTAAGTCTCTCTCTCTCTCTCTCTCTCTCTCTCTCTCTCTCTCTATCTCTCTCTCTCTCTCTCTCTCTCTCTCTCTCTCTCTCCGTTTCCCTTATGGCTTTTGTAGTACCATGAGTCAGTCACTATCATCGATGCTTCATTCTTTATTGTTATTTCTTTTAAATTATCTGTATTACCTTTCTTGTATGTGATATATACTCATAGCCGTAATACAACCGTTCCATCTGAATTTTTTACCGTTTTTGTTTCGTCGTTTCTTTTGCTCCCACTTCCCTTCCTGTCTGTTATTGTCTTCTTCTTGTCTCCCCCCCCTCCCCCCAACCCTTCCAATCCCTCTCCCACGTCTCTTCCTCGCTGTCTCTCTCCCCTTTGATGGGATATGTGTAGTGACCACCATTTCCCCTCCTTCGGCCACTCTTTGCATGACAAGTAATAGTCCGCTCCAGTTTACTTACCTGGTAATTGGTGCTAGTAATTCAGGTGCCGGGAGGCAGGTGAGTCAGGGGGGCGGTCCTGTAGTCTGGGGAATGGGGAGGGGTTGGTTTGTTCTCCCTGGATTTGAGGAAAATATTCTGAATTCGCAGATTTTTCCTTTTTTTTTTTTAGGGGGATGGGGTAGTAAACCGAGGGTTGGGTGCGCATTTAGTGCATGGGGGGAGGGTGAATTTGTGAATTTATTATAAATGGTCAGAGACTTCCCGAGTTCGGAGAATTATCGTAACGTGGATCTGTGGTAGTTTGGTGGAACCTCTTCATACACAGGTGGCTCTAGATACTTGTCCCATCAAGAACCATAAGACTGTATTTTGCCAAATTCCCAGAAATTGAAATTGTTGTATATGTTGAAATATTTTAGTGGCTTAATTTTCACCTTCGAAGAAAAGCTAATGTCTTCCCTCGTTACCTGGGTAGTAAAAAACTGGATGATGATGATGATGATGATGATGATGAACTATTGACAAATGTGATGAAAATGATGATGGGAATTCAATTGCAGAGACTCCGTCTAAAACTGGAGTCATCCTCTTTGCGCCACCGTATTGGTGAATATGCTCCGTAGAGTATACTATATAGATTGCATGTAGATTTTTTCATTTTTTCTGAACTGGTGACTGATGTTAGCTTGCCGAAATGCCTACCAATGTAGGGGATAATTTTAACTTGTACGTTGTAGAATGTACTTCCTTTTTGTTTAATTTTTTCGACTTTGCTGCTTTTTACTCTTTATCGTCTGCTTTTTACTTTTTATCGTTTACTTTCAGTGCCACCATCACTACACGACTTTCAAAAAGGGAAATACACATATTCTTCATTTCTAAAGTTTTTCTTTATTTTCTCATGCTGCGATATAGCGCTGTATTTTTTTTTCTCTTAAGCCTGTTATGAAACAACAGTTTTGGATTTTGGATTCAATGCCTTTGTATCTGTCTTCGCAATTTTTGTCCAAATTTCCTTGGCCTTCTATCTTACACCTTACTTCATTCATGTTTAGAGGCTGTTTTATTCATAGCCTAACGTAAATGGTGAACAAGTAGTAATTACAGTCCCGCAGTTTCTCAAGCGCTTAGAGTTGGCGAATGTTGAAAAAGTATGTATTTGATCTTTGATTAATGTACAAGTTTATTAGCAACAAATATATCATTGGTCTTAAGCCATATAGTACATATTGAGTATCATTCGCTGAAAAATTCTTTTGCACAACGTCTTAAACGTAGTAAAGGCCGATTTTTATTTTATTTTGTTTTATTTTGTACTGAATGCTGTTTAGCAAAAAATATTTCTAAACAGGTGGCTCTGATTTCATTGATAAATATGACAATATAAAAAATGTATGAAATTAAAATGCATTTTATATGAATCTTTTGCTAGTTTTTATTTCTATTTTATCTGGAATACAGTTTTGGAAAGTCTTTCGGATAACTCAAAATTGATTTACAAGGAAGAAATGAAGAGGGCAAAGGCATTTTTAAAAGTAAGATTCAAGTTTGATAATATCAGTGGCTGTTTCTGTACTTCAGCCTTTGGTATATTAAATAAAGTTAAGCGTTAAGTTCAAATTTTCGTAGCTGACAAATAGCAAATCGATCTTATAGCAATTTCTGAGACATAATAGGCAACTGAATATCGTAGTATGAATTGTGAATCATGAGTTATGCATCACTTTTTTTTTTTAATCCGATCGCCTAGTCGTCACAAACCTTTAGACAAATCTATGTAAGTTTTGCTGCCAATTGGAACCAATTCTATAATGTCAAGACTGCTTGACATTGAGGTCAAGATGAACATATCCGTCTGGCATATCGTGCTTGACACACAGGCTGAAATGCCCAGACATGAGAGAGAGAGAGAGAGAGAGAGAGAGAGAGAGAGAGAGAGAGAGAGAGAGAGAGAGAGAGAGAGAGAGAGAGAGTTTTTTTAATAATTGATTTATATCCGTTAAAGCGCTACAAGTATTCATTAAATCTTAATGACTGTTGTGTTATTTTTTGGGGGGAGGGGGGGGGATTTTCATAGATTTTTCCTTTAGGAAATTTAAAAATAAGTTTTTATTACAGCTTCCATTTTTTAAATCTGAATTTGGGCATTGGTAAATATTTCATCGCAGTTTGAAAGTGGAAAATCTAATTTTTTATTGCTTGGGAAAGCAGAGAATCTAACTGTTAAGTGAAAACATTCTCTCTCTCTCTCTCTCTCTCTCTCTCTCTCTCTCTCTCTCTCTCTCTCTCTCTCTCTCTCTCTCTCTCTCCTGCAAAATTTCATAAGTATTTATAAAGTCTTTTTATTGCAATTTTGAATTTTCATTATATACACGGTCAAGAATTGAGGGTAGACAAGCCTCCTGGTGATGCTGAAATAGAATTGTAATAATAACTACTTTCGTCGGCCATAATAACATAATAATAATAATAATAATAATAATAATAATAATAATAATAATAATAATAATAATAATAATAATAATAATAAATTGTTTCTTTACCGGCACCGGGATGTCTACAAGTTTATTATATCGTAAGGCATAGAGTAAACTTGCTTTTTACTGATGGACTTGTTGTTCTGTGACTGATGATGATATTTTTAAAACGCCCAAATTTCATATTTTTCCTCACAAAAATCATGCAGTGTAAATAATATTTAGAGTTTAGAATCTAGTTATTCCTTTGAACAGTTTGCAACACTGCAGTCTTGATGCAATTTCATTTGTACTTTTGTAAACTTACTCATTATTGATGGACTTGTTATTCTGTGTGACGGATAATATTACTTTTAAAATGACCAAATTTCCCATTGTTCCTCACAAAAGTCATGCAGTGTAGCTGTAAATAATGTTTAGAATTTTCCATAGTGATATCCTGGAATATCTTGCAACAACGCAGTCTTGATGCAAGTGTATTTGCACTTTTGTAAAGCAGGCAGGGTTCCATCTTGAGCAATCTTAGCCGGTATGTCGATATTGCATCACACTCATGTGACGGATTCAATTTGGATGCATAAACATGCGCTACGAAGGAATAGTTATTTTAAGCCCATTGCAGTGATTTTGTTTTGTTTCCTCTCTCTCTCTCTCTCTCTCTCTCTCTCTCTCTCTCTCTCTCTCTCTCTCTCTCTCTCTCTAACACGCGCACACATAGTCATTTATAAGCATGCGAAATGCCCCTGGTCTTTATGAGAATGAGTAGTGCAAGAGCAGAGGTGAAAGTAGAAGAGTGAGAGAGAGAGAGAGAGAGAGAGAGAGAGAGAGAGAGAGAGAGGCAGGCGCGAGGCCGGCATTACCCTATCATCAAGGCAAACTGGCACTGGCCTTTAATACGCTATTTTTGCGCTCTTTTAGTAGCAAACTGTTGATCTTTCCTTTGTGCCAAATTTACATTGCCTGGGAATTGTTCCCAACCTTTATTGAAGCCATTTTCTTGTTCTTTTATTACTGCTGGCAATGAAAGCGTTTCTTCTTTTCTTTTTTTAGTTTTTCTTCTTCCTCTTCCCCCTCCCCCCCCTTTCCTTTCTTTTCTTCCTTTGTTCACGCCTCTCGCTAGATCTGTAAGTCTGAGAATGTTGTTTTGTTTATTTGCTTTTGTTCATTTTTTTTTTGTTTTCTCTATGTATGTTTGTAAGTGTACACGGATGTCATTTTCGTTTTATATAGCTTTTATTGTTCGTTTGTTTGATATAGTTTTTATCTTTCGTTTGTGTGATATAGCTTTTATTGTTCGTTTGTTTGATATAGCTTTTATCTTTCGTTTGTGTGATATAGCTTTTATTGTTTGTGTTTGATGTAACTTTTATTGTTCGGTTATTTGATATAGCTTTTATTATTCATTGGTTGACGTAGCTTTTATTATTCATCGGATTTTTATTTGTCTGATGCAACCATTATTGTTCGCGTTTCGTAATGAGGGCACAAAAGGATATGTCATGTCATGCTACCAGCTGACAAAAACAACATAAAAACAAATAGTTTCGGTCGAACATTAAAAAAAAAGACACACACATTCAAACAAGATCAGAGATCTGGGTATTTTGATGTGAATGTGAGATCCAGAATCATGCCTGGGCGTCATTTGTACCAATAGCAACTTTGAAAATAATTTATTCGAATCAGTGACCTTTTGTGTATAAAGAATTTCACAACTCCTTTTTACCGTACTTCGTGAATATCCTTTCACGTTGTGAGTTTCGCTCTGTGATTAATCGTGAAGTCAGATCTTTGATTAATGGCCTGGAAGCCAGGACCTGGAACCTGGAACCTGGAACCTGTAACCTGGAACCTGTAAAATGATCATTTAGTATTTCTCTGCTCTGGCATGTCATATAGATGATACGCGCTGTGGAATTCATATTGGCGGTCTCCCAGCAATGGGAATTTCCATATATTTATACAGTTATCGAGGTAGGTGTTTAAAACATCGGTTTGAGTTGGCGAGTTAAAATAGAAATAAATAGAAAGAACACTTAAATCCGAGAAATGTATTTTATGCAGTTGTTTTTATAGGTTTTTGAGACATTGGTTTTAGTTTGTAGGTTAAAATATAGGAATAAATATAAGTAGAAAGAACACTTAAATCTGAGAAATAGATTTTACACATTGTTGCTATAGGTGTTTAAAACATCGGTTTTAGTTGGGTAGAATAGAAATAACACCCAAATCAAGCACTAGTTGTGGTTGACAGATAAAACAGATGTAAATACAAATAAAAAGCATAAATAGAAATAAAAAAAACTTAAATCTAAGCGTAATCATCATAAGAGGAATATCAACGAGCATAAAAAATTTAGTGATTGAAAGGCATTCAAGAACTTGCTCCATCGACCCAAATTCCTAGTATGGTCAACATCAGAGGTTTCATTTTGCCCCAGAATAAAGCATTATTTTCTATGGCGTAGGTTGGTTTACGCGAAGGGAATTCGATGTTCTTGCTCCGCTGTTATTATTTAAATTCACATATAATTATTCATTTTAATGAAAGAAAAGAAATAGTCCATTTGTTGTGTTGCGTGTCACTGCAAAAAAAATTGAGTTATGAAATTATTATAAAGATAAACGACTGATATTAAAAATATTACTGATATATTCATTTATAAATGTATTTATTTATTTATTATTATTACAGATTTAAGAGCAATAATAAAATTATTATAAAGACAACAACGAACACTTAAAGACATGACTGTTTTGTTTGCTGTATTGATTTGCGAAAGGTCACGAACTTTTTCGGCAAATTCCGCGAGTAAATTCGGATCTCCTTAGAATGAAGAATGGTCATCGTTTTTATGAGGAAATTGTAGGTTTGAGCTGATAAACATTCTTTCGCGTCTGCCTCTCTTTTTATCAGAAATCTGTTATTTCATTTACGGTCATGTTTTTTTATCTTCCGAAGCTCACCGGACTTAGTTTATATATGCAGTGTTATTTTGATTTGAGCCAGCATTATTTTCCTTGGGTCATGTTTTTGTTGATTCTGTCATATTTGTCATTAATACAAGTCACTGTGGTTTACTGAAGACTTTCATTAATCGTTTAAAAGGGGTGAAAGGTGGAAGACTAATCCATCGAATTTGGTGGCGATTCGCTCTCATCATAAATTCCTTTGTCTCTCTCTCTCAGTAATTCATCTTCTGTACCGTCCTTCTGAAAACCCTCCATGTTACTTTGCAGTCGCTTTGTCAGAAGCTTTTAATAAGCTCATGTCAGAAGTTTGTCATAAGCTTATTTTAGAAGCTTTTCGTAAGCTCGTGTCTTCCAAGAACAGTTTTTCCCTTTGCTTTCAGACTTTCAGCAAAAAACACTTGTTCTTCACGACCACTTCCTTGTCTAAACCCACACTGTTCTTTGCCCATTAGATATTCTGTCATCAGTCTTACTCTTTTCAGTAAAAGTATTAGCGAATATTTCATTGTAATACTAAATAGCTATGACCTTAAATCTTGCTGTCTTTATCATCTCTCCCTTTACTGTTGTGTGAACGTTGTACTAAATATTTGGTTTTTCTTTAGAACCATTCTTTACGAAGGATAGGTTTTATATATTTATATTATATATATGTATTTAAATGTGCATATAAACATACACATTTATATATACTGTATAATATATGTATATATATATATATATATATATGTATATATATGTATATATATATATATATATATATATATATATATATATATATATATATATATATATATATATATATATATATATACATAAAATCCGCTTGTCCGTGGAGGTCCATTTTCCCTCCAGTCATTTTCGACCATGCCGTGCTGTCAGGCCGTATTATTCTCCCATAACCTTTTTTCCTCTTAGAACCTTAAGCCTGGCCGTTCCGATGAGAGATGTTTTAAGCTAAAGATGGCTGCTGTGCTTCATTATGTTAATTATCGGGAAGCATTTTGTGACTTAGTATGATATATTAAGTTGAAGCCTCTGCCTGGCCTTTAATCTTGGATGTAATAGAGTAGCTCTTGGGTGTAACTTCACTACCTCCCTCCCACCCTCTCCGATATCCCCACACCCCTCTCACAAGATTGCCGACCTACCCGTCGCCCTTTAGCCGCCCCCCTCCCCTTCCGCTGCTCAGAAATTGATGTAGGAGAGGGGGCCAGGTAAGGGAAGGGGGAAGGTGGAGTGGTTTATTGCTCATAGCATTCGATTTTGCAATTCAAATAGATTTTCAACGGCTGCTCTCTCTCTCTCTCTCTCTCTCTCTCTCTCTCTCTCTCTCTCTCTCTCTCTCTCTCTCTCTCTCTCTTTCATTTCGAATACTTGTAGGATAACCATCTCTCTCTCTCTCTCTCTCTCTCTCTCTCTCTCTCTCTCTCTCGAATGCTTATATATATAACCAATATCTATATCTATCTCTCTCTCTCTATCTCTCCTATATATATATGAATGTAGGTAGGATAACATATATCCAATGTAGGTAGAATAGTATCTTACCATTTCGTACGTTTGTGGGATAATCTCTCTATCTCCCCCTCATTTTATTTCGAATGTAGGTAGGATAATCCGGTGATTATCCTAATTCCTGAAAAGTCGGATTATGAGACCGCAAACGTTAGTCGTTTTTAACCTGTCAGCCCTTTAGTCAGGACCCGGCGTCGGCATCATCTTATCCGTTTGGACCAAATGAAAAGTCAGTTTTATTTTGGCGATTGAAATATTATCTTACTGCACACCCTTCTACCTGTCTGCATCAGTTGTCATTAGGTCAAGAATCCAGATGCAAGGTTCTTGGTGCAGGGTGAAGTGGTGGTAATGTCAGCGTTTATTTGTTTGGTTATCAGTGAGTTACTGTGTATTTTTATATGGTATTGTTGTCTTATAAAGATAGACTTCTTCATGACGAGTGGACCACGAAAAATGTCGTTTCACTTCATCCTGTTGTGGTGTGAGGGTCACTGTTGTAAAAAAATAAATGTAGGCTTAGGAATATAGCCATTTATCGTATCAAATGAATTTTTAATTTTTTTTTGCGAATGATATGAAGATTGGTAATTTAACACACACACACACACATACACCTGCCCCGTGGATGAGGGTCAGAGAGGTCCAAATAAATGCTTAAATGATAAAATGTCTTGTAATAAACAAATTTTGGTTATAAACAAACTTTCAGTAGACGAGCATAAGTCGGTTCTGTCACCTCTAATTGATAAATTTTTGCTTTATGCGATACTTTTAGATTTTTTACTTTTCTGAATATAAAATTACTGAGGCTAGAGGGCTGCGAATTGGTATGTTGATCATCCACCCTTCAATCATCAAACATACCAAATTGAAGCCCTCAAGCCTCAGTAGTTTTTTTTTTTTATTTCAGGTTAAAGTTAGCCATAATTGTGCTTATGGCAACAATATAGGATAGGCCACCACCGGGCCGTGGTTAAAGTTTCATGAACTGCGGCTCATACAGCATTATCCCGAGACCACCGAAAGATAGATCTGTTTTCGGTGGCCTTCATCATACGCTATACAGAAAACTCGATTGCGCCGAAGAAGCTTTGGTGCATTTTTTACGTTTTTTATCACTTAGTAATTGTTTTTACGAATTTATTTCAAGAAATCTTTATTTCACTTCTGAAGCGCTATACGGTCGGTGTTTTGAGATTATTTCCTAATTATAAATCGGCGTAGAAATAGTATACGCAAATGTGTCACGTCTGTTTTGTTTGTTTTCCAAGTGAACACGGAAGAAAGCCAAAGTTCCTTAGCGTCAAGATGAAGAGCAATCCAAAAGAAAATTGGTTGGTTGGTTGGTATGTTCATAATTAGTTACTATCGAGTTTCTGAGATACTGTTAAGCTTCATGAACCGGCAAGAACGTCGTCCAAAAGCAAATAATAGAAGACACGTTACGATAGAGCAGATGTCTTTGAATGGGGACCCAGATAATAGATGTGGCGATCAGAGTTGAAGGGAGTTGATCAATTCCATCCCAGAATAACATTTTACCGTCCTCCGTAGGGGGTAGTGCCATCAGTGAGTCTCGTTACGGTGGCTGTAGGCATTACGTAAGGTTCTTAGCAGCGTGCCTTCGGCCCCTAGTTGCAACCCCTTTCGTTTCTTTTACTGTACCTCCTCTCATATTCTCTTTCTTCCATCTTACTTTCCACCCTCTCCTAACATTTGATTCAGAGTGCAACTGCGAGGTGTTCCTCTTGTTACACCTTTCAAACCTTTTACTGTCAATTTCCGTTTCAGCGCTGAATGACCTCATAGGTCCCAGTGCTTGGCCTTTGGCTTAAATTCTATATTCAGTTTAATTCAGTTCAACATTTTACCGTCCGAGAAATGTATCTTGTGGTCGAATTTTTATTATATAAGTACTAGGTATAGGTTAGTGAATGTTGTATAATGGACGCTTTGAAGATTCGGAACTTATCTTGGGAAAAAATTTTGTGAGATATTGCTTGTCATTGTTGGACGCTCGTGCTTGATTGCGGTTCGCAAGGAAATCTTTAAAGCTTTTCCACTTATTTATTTATTTTTATATTTAGAGAAACAGTAAATTTTACATTATTGTTTTTATTTTTGGAAAAAAATGTAAATTTAATATTACTTTTGCTGCATGTTCTAGTTGCAGTTAGTGGAATCCTGAGCCAGTTGTTGTGTGGTCGACATTACCCATCTCTCTCTCTCTCTCTCTCTCTCTCTCTCTCTCTCTCTCTCTCTCTCTCTCTCTCTCTATTTATGTGATTTTCGCTAATATTCTAAGAAAAAGGATAACTCTTAAGGTAACCAAGTGATTATCCATTTAATTTACTTTTGCATTATCTTGGGGAGGGCCTTCCCTTCGCCCTCCTTGGCAGATAAAAGAGCACCGGGAATGAATAGGATTTAAGGAGGGAAGGAAGAGGAGGAGCAGGAAGGAAGGAGAAAGTGAAATTAGTAGGAAGTGCCTGGCAGCCACCGCCTTCCTTTAGAAAAAAAAATGGACTTCCTCCATTTATAATGCCAGAACCGAGACGTAATACAACGGGGTTGATTATAGGCTGGAAGAGTCCCTTGGGTCCCGTTAGTAGTGCCTGATGGCTCCTCCGAGGTTCCATTCCGCCTGCCGAGGAGAGAAGAGGGAGGTCGCTCCACCTCCTGAGAGAGAGAGAGAGAGAGCGGATGAATTACTGCGAGGTGGAAGCCATTATTTCTCCCCGTGTTATATTTCTCTCTCTCTCTCTCTCTCTCTCTCTCTCTCTCTCTCTCTCTCTCTCTCTCAAAAATCCAGCGACGTTTATAAAATTAAATAATTGATTGTTGTTCGTATTTTAATGATTGTGTTCGAATTGTTCAAATGCCTGGGACAGCTTAATATCAGAAGGCTAATTATGTGCTGTGGTGTTCATTTTTATATTTGAGTTTTTATAATATATTTTACCTGTTGTATGTGATTATGTTGAAGCTAAGTCTATATATAAATACATAATATTTATGTATATATAGTATATATATATATATATATATATATATATATATATATATATATATATATACTATATATACATATATATTATATATATGTATGGATACGGATTTTTTTACATGAAGTACCTGTTGTGTGTGATTATGTTGAGGTTTAAGTCTACATACATATATATATATATATATATATATATATATATATATATATATATATATATATATATATATATATATGTATATATGTATATATGTATATATATGTATATATATACTGTATATATATTTATATATGTATAACTGAATCACGAAAATATGGAGCGTGATGAATATATAAATAAAGCAAAATCCACGAAGGAAAGAGCAACACTGGAGTGCTGCGAGGCCTTTCTACTGTCGTCCTCGTCCTTTACTTAGCAGACTGAAGAAATATAAAAGTAAGTTTACCAGGAAAGCTCATATAAATGAAAGACGGGGATTAGAATGGAAAAAATATATATCTGGAATCCAACACAGTTGAAGAATAGTAAAACTACCAAAACAGGGTTAAATATTTAAGAGGTTTTACAAAGGATTAGGATCAACCGTTCAGAAGCAGGGACAGGACAATTAAAAGATTATATAAGGAGGTGACTGACCACCAAAAAATTTTATAGTACAACAAATTAATTATCTTTTTTTTTTTGTAAACAATAACGGTTTTTGCAAGATGAACATTTTTACAAATAACAAATTATATTAAACTTACAAATTCATAGAAAATGTATTTTTACAAATAAAAAATTATAATAAACTTACAAATACACTGAAAATATATGTAAGATAACTAATTTGTGATTAAGTCAGTGATTTTATCTTTTAGGTCATTCTTGAACATTTTTCTAATACAGGGGTCCAAATAATACATGCCAGGGCTAAGGTTAAAATTACAGCTGGAAGTAAGTTGTATAATAACGGACTCCAAAAGATTTCTTGAAGAAGGGATTTTTTGTTACAAAAAACTAACAAAAAACCCCTTAATCAAGTCATAAAAAATTTCAGTAGCACAGTGAAAAAAATCCTTAAAGATAAAAAAGAACTAATAGGTCAATTGTCAGTAAAATTTCCCTCGTTACCTTACTTGTACGGATTAGTAAAAACGCACAAAGGAAATAATACTATGCAGCCTATTATCACTCCTGTTGGCTCAGTGTCATATAAACTTAAGAAATATATTAACAAGCTCTTGTCCCCGTTACTTGGAACTATCTCTGATTCTCACGTATATAATTGTCTAGCTTTAGATGATAAATTAAACAAAATAACTTTTTGCCCCACTGATAGATTCGTTACTTTTGATGTTTGTTCTCTTTTTACTAAAGTCCCTATAGATTCTATTTTAGAGTATCTTAGTAATGAGTTAATACATCTTGAATTCCCTCTACCTGTAAGTCACTAGGTTGTGCATTTTTGATCGTAAGTTTATATTTAATGGTGAATTTTACCAACAAATATTTGGTATAGCAATGGGCAACCCTTTATCACCACTCCTCTCAAACTTGTATATGGAATTCTTTGAAAAACGATATTTACCTAATATCATTTATACTCCTTTAAAGTGGTGAAGATATGTTGACGATATTTTAGCTGTTTTGCCTGCTGGTATTGATATAAATGATTTACTTTCTAATTTGAATAACCAGGTACCATCCTTTAAGTTTACTTGAGAATTAGAAAAAGACAAATGCCTCCCTTTCTTAGATGTTTTAATACATAGAGAACCATTTCAATGCAAATTCAGTATTTATAGGAAACCAACAAACAACTTAACTTATGTCCATTTTTATTCAGGCCATCACCTTAATATCAAAATATCAATTTTTTCTATGTTTTCACCAGCTTTGCGCGTTGGCAGTCCCCAGTATTTGGATCAAGAAATTGACTACTTAAGAAAAATAGGGACACATTCACGTTATCCTTCACATATACTGGATATTTTTTATAATAAAGCCCACAAAAAGTTTTATAGTGAAAGTAACATGGAGAAAGAAACCCCAAGAACATTCTTAGCTTGCCTTATTTTAGTGGTTTTGAAAACACAAAGTCATTGTTAAAATCTTTTGATGTCAACCTCGTTTTTTTCATATAATAACACACTAAAAGGAATGTTAATAAAAAGTAGTCCTAAAGAAAACAACATAATATATAATATTCCATGTTTGGACTACTTCTCTTTTTATATTGGCCAATCCAGCAAAGATTTAGATATATGTATTAAGCAACATAAGTATTCAGTCAAAAGTGGACAAACATCCAATGGTATATTCATTCATTTAAGTGAAAACTCTCACAGGATAAATTGGACTGAAAGTTCTGTGATTGCCAGACCGAAAGATTTCTCTTCAAGAAATCTTTTGGAGTCTGCTATTATACAGCTTACTTCCAGCTGTAATTTTAACCTTAGCCCTGGAATTTATTATTTGGACACCTGTATTAGAAAAATGTTCAAGAATGACCTAAAAGATAAAATCACTGACTTAATTACAAATTAGGTACCTTACATATATTTTCTATGTATTTGTAAGTTTAATATAATTTTTTATTTGTAAAAGTATTCATCTTGCAAAAATCGTTATTGTTTACAAAAAAAGAGAATTATTTTTTGGTGGTCAGTCACCTCCTTGTATAATCTTTTAATTGTCCTGTCCCTGCTTCTGAACGGTTGATCCTTTGAAAAACCTCTTAAATATTTAACCCTGTTTTGGCAGTTCTACTATTCTTCAATTGTGTTGGATTCCAGATACATATTTTTTCCTTTGTAATCCCCATATGTCATTTATATGAGCTTTCCTTGTAAACTTACTTTTATATTTCTTCAGTCTGCTAAGTAAAGGACGACAGTCGAAAGGCCCCGCAGCACTCCAGTGTTTCTCTTTCCTTAGTGGATTTTGTCATTATTCATGTATATATACAGTATGTATGAATATGTGTATGGGTACGATTTTTTTCTACATGAAGTGGTACTTTTTGTCAAATAATTTTT
>NC_089746.1:10302194-10312194 GCF_040412425.1 Macrobrachium rosenbergii | reverse complement strand
ACAGTTTTCGGGGATCATCTCTCTCTCTCTCTCTCTCCTCTCTCTCTCTCTCTCTCTCTCTCTCTCTCTCTCTCTCGATTATCAAGCTTGAGATGAAGAAATATCATCGAGGGTTTTTGAGGAATAAATTGCGATGAAAATGGTGCTTAAGGTAATTGGGGTCCGTATTTTAGTTCATTTGGTATTCAGCCGCGTTCTTCATTCGTATTGCCACCTTTATCATCATCACGGAAGGGGGCCGGAGGTGGCCGGGGGTGGGGGGGCAGTAACTTTTAAGCCATGTTGACTTTGATCCTATTAGAAAAGATACAGGAATTTCGACGGTTTTGACTTAGGGTCGAGAGGTCATTGAAAGGATGTCTTATATGCTGACTAGAGTACTATAGTTAAATTTCTATAATGGATATGAGTCATATATCTCTCTCTCTCTCTCTCTCTCTCTCTCTCTCTCTCTCTCTCTCTCTCTCTCTCTCTCTCTCTCTCCTCCTCTCAAAGAAAGCAGATATTTCTCACAAACTACACAGAGAATTTCTAAAAGCACCAATAGATTCACATACCTTTTCTCTCTCTCTCTCTCTCTCTCTCTCTCTCTCTCTCTCTCTCTCTCTCTCTCTCTCTCTCTCTCTAACAGTTTTATTGGAATTTATTAGTACTTATTTGTAGATTTCTGTGCTTCGTAACTCAAAGGAAAAATTAAATTGCAGTGCGATTCCCTACATCAAATTTGAGGCAGTAATGTCTCCTGAGGATAAGTGAACGTTGGTCAGGCAGTCGCGATTACCTTGTGTGTATATTCTTAATTTCAGAATCGAGCTTATAAATTCCATGTCACATAACAGTATGCCGAGGAAACAGACGAACTCCTCTCTATTTAAGTTCCCATAAGTTCGGCGGCTATTCGCTGGATGGGTGTCCGTCATGAGATTGGACTGAATTTGTTTTGTAATGTTTGGTTTTCGCTTCTTCTCTGAAATGGATGAGCCGGGAGAAATGGCTTTTATTGATAACGTCTTGAAAGGAGAATACGGCCAGTCACGCACACTATAACATACTGTACTACTCCCGAGCACTGAGTAAAACTCATTGCTTTTACTCAGTAAAAGCCCCTGTATGGGTCTAGTGCTGTCAGTGCACCTCACGTGGTGCACTGTAGACATTACTTTAGGGTCTTTGCAGCGTTCCTTCTGCACCTGGCTGCAACCCCTGTCATTCCTTTTACTGTACCTCCATTCATATTTTCTTTCTACCATCTGACTTTCCACCCTCTCTAACGATTTTTTCATAGTGCAACTGCGAGGTTTCCTCCTGTTACACCTTTCAAACCTTTTTAATGTCAGTTTCCCTTACAGCGCTGAATGACCTCATAGGTCCCAGCGCTTGGCCATTGGCCTAAATCCTATATGATCTATATTGAGTAGAAGCATTTTTTTTTTTAATTTTCGGTTCTTCATTGGTTTTATGTCTTGTGGCTCTTGTGACACGCATTATCCCAAATATCTGTAAAGTGAAAAGCAATTCTGTTGAGGAAAATAAAACAGTTTAGTCCACGAGAATAATTTATGCATAGACTTGAAAGTGAATATGTTTTCCGTATCGTGTGATACTTTCATTGCACGTGATACGGTGTAATGAAAAAGTTGAAAGAATGATTGACGCAGAAACATTCTGTATATGTTCTGCACCGAAAGACCAAACTGCTTTAGACATTGTCTTATTTGTTTTGCACCAAATGACCAAACTGCTGTTGACATTGTCTTATTTGTTTTGCACCAAAAGACCAAACTGCTGTAGACATTGTCTTATACGTCTTGCTCCAAAGATCGAACTGCCTCAGACATTGGCAACCTTTTACTGAGCATTTGAAGTGACATTAATGATTTTCGATCGGCTGACATGTATAGCATATGTCTGATATCAACACGTGTTTCTTGCAGTTAAGTCTTTCTTTATGACAGTCATGATACTGTTATCGTCAACATATGCTGAAATCAGTCACCCCGTGAAACGTTTCGCTAAAACAGTTGTAACTGTGCAGTGATATTTTTTATCAGAAATAAGATTCTTTTGTCTCTTGTTACGTTAATAGTACCTCAATGGCGCCTATAATTTGGAAATGGAATTTCAAATGTAATGTAAATATGGTTATTCTCGATGAAAATCACATTTTGGAACTGAATATGTTACTTGTGAAGTTACAGATAAAACTTTCACTGTGGCTAACAAAGTAAAAATCTAAAGGATACGTTTGTGTGACAAATTGAGGCTCCTAAGTGTGAGGATTTTGTCTTTGTGCAAGATACTGTGTTCTTTTTATTATTGTTCTTAGTACGACTAGATACTTGGCTAAGCAAATAGGAATGAATCATTTCCTTGCATCAAAGTTGAAGAGTTTTTCCGGCTTACCGGTTGTTGATAATGGCCTTCAGTTATATATTTTTTTTTTTTTTTTTTTTTTTATCCCGTAGGGGGTAGCGCCGTCAGTTTACCTCACGCCGTGCACCTTAGCCATTACTTGAGGTTCATTTCAGCGTCCCTTCGGACCTTAGCTGCAACCTCTTTCATTCCTTTTCCTATACCCCCGTTCATATTCTTTCTTCCATCTGACTTCACACCCTCTCTAACAATTGTTTCATCGTGCAACTGCGAGGTTTTCCTCCTGTTACACCTTTCAAACCTTACTAACTGTCAGTTTCCCTTTAGCGCTGAATAACCTCATAGGTCCCAGCGCTTGCCCGTTGCCTTAAATTCGATAATCCAATCTATAATCCATTAGTTTCATTATCTTTTCGTTCTGTCATCATTATTTACCTTTCCAGCCTCAGCCTCAGGGTTGAATTTTTTTTTTTTTTTTTTGCGCAAGCGTAATCCATATTGTGGAAACTTTCGCTCATCTAGACACACCTTACTAATCTTGGTCAGCCATTCAGTTACACTGTCAGCACGGTACCGCAGATTCACACTTTTGATATTATCACCTTCATGTATGTTAACATTCTTTTCCCTCTTAATTACCATCTTTACATTCTCAACAATTTCTTCCACTGGCATTTAAGCTTTCTACTCTTGTGACACACCTCTTGTTCTTTCCTCCAGTTGCAAGGAACCTTCAAAGTACTCACTCCATCGGCCCAAGAATGCGTTCACATCACACAGTTTTACTCCATTTATATCTTTTATTCCGAGAAAAGTTTGTATGTTCATCTTTCTCTGTGCGTTTATTTCTTTATAGAAGACTTTTTATTCTCCTCGTTAGGTCTTTACTCACCTTCTCCCCCCACCCTTTATTTTAAATCGGTTCTTCTTCTTTGTTCCTATCTTCTGTTATGCATCTGCACTTCTTGTGTTCCGATTTTTTCTTTCACTAACCTTTCATTCCTTTCCCTGCCATCATACACCAACAAATAGTCCGTTGTCACTTGACCCCATCAGTATACCTACAAATAGTCCGTTGTCACTTGACCCCATCAATATACCAACAAACAGCCCGTTGTCACTTGACCCCATCAATATACCAACAAATAGTCCGTTGTCACTTGACCCCATCAATATACCAACAAATAGTCCGTTGTCACTTGACCCCATCAATATACCAACAAATAGTCCGTTGTCACTTGACCCCATCAATATACCAACAAATGGTCCGTTGTCACTTGATCCCATCAATATACCAACAAATAGTCCGTTGTCACTTGACCCCATCAAATTCCTTGTGTACTCCTTCACAGTTCCCCCTCTTTTCTATAAGTGAGCTCCCTTTTTGTCAAACCATATATATATATATATATATATATATATATATATATATATATATATATATATATATATATATATATATATATATATACCTATATATTATATAGATATGTATATATAATATATATATTTTTTTAGTTTATAGTATCCCTCGAATTGGGTTTGTTTATTGTTGATTCGGTTCCAATATTAGGAGTGTTCTCTTTGTGAATGTGCTCGCACTTTCGACCTTTACATATCTTAAAAGTGCATTTGGGTCTTTCCGTCGATTTATTTGTTCGTGAAATCTCTTCAGGATTCTTACTCACGATTGTAAACTGACAGAAAATAACTTAGAATCGGACTACTGATTCATGTGTTTGGCATATGGGGAAATGGCTCCGTACCCAATAATTTGCGCGTAGTAAGCAGAATCGTATGTGTGAAAGAGTGAACACTTTTTATGAGTAGTTTCGAATTGCTTGTAATGCATACAACTTCTTCCCTTTGCTGTTCAGCTTTGCCAAGTGTATATTCCTTTCAATACCTACCAAGTTGAGAGGGTTCTGAAAATTGTACATTTTTGTCAAGCGTGATCGATCATAAAAAAAAAGTTCTAAAGCAACCTTTTTCCTCGCGAATTGTAAAGACATTTATAAAAGCTGATATGTAAAAAAAAAAAAAGTAAAAATAAAAAGTAAAAACACGCAAGTGTTGTAAAAACACTCGAAGAAGTTCTGATGTCTTAATTGTTACATGTGCGAACGCATTTTTTTTTTCTTTTTATCTTAACACGAAACCACTGTTTTGTGACCAGTTTCCCTCAGAAATAAAGTAATTTTTAGATGGTTCGTACAAAATTTCTCTCTTCTCTCTCTCTCTCTCTCTCTCTCTCTCTCTCTCTCTCTCTCTCTCTCTCTTACATATTTTTTTAGTTTTGCAGCATTGCCTATTATAGTATATTTTATATCATTTTATTCCTTGGGGTATAAAGACAACCATCGCGTGAATTACAGTCAAGTTGTACTTAACTAAAATTTATAGGTCTTTCGATGGTTTGAGAATAACGATAAATATGGGTCATTTTTTATCCTGCGGTAAAAGAGTGAAAGATATCATCCAGCGAGAAACGTGCAGCAGGGGAGAGAGAGAGAGAGAGAGAGAGAGAGAGAGAGAGAGAGAGAGAGAGAGAGAGATAAAATTCGTTTTGGCTAGACTGTCAGTCCCGCCCACGGACAGCTCTCTCTCTCTCTCTCTCTCTCTCTCTCTCTCTCTCTCTCTCTTCTATGCCTGATAGCGTTGAATTACAATCACGTACAGAAAAGCACATTCAACAGTTATCGGGCAATGAAGGGTAGTTTTTAGAAATAAGCTCTTTGCGTGTACATTTGTCAAATACTGTTGTAAAGGTGGTATGTTGTGGTTTTATCTTACTGAATGATTGTATCATGCCTCGTTTGTAAAGGAGAAATACCCACGACAATTTCTAGGGGGGAAGGGGTGGGGGTAATTTGTTATTTTTTTTTTTATTTCCTTATATTATTTGGTAACATTTTACTTTTCTGTAAAAGAAAACTATTGTGCCGGCTTTGTCTGTCCGTCGGCACATTTTTCTGTCCGCACTTTTTCTATCCGCCCTCAGATCTTAAAAACTACTATGGCTAGAAGGCTGCGAATTGGTACATTAATCATCCACCCTCCGATCACCAAACATGCCAAATTCCAGCCCTCTAGCCTCAGTAGTTTTTATTTTATTTAGGGTTAAAGTTAGCCATAATAGTGCTTCTGGCAACTATATAGGATAGGCCACCACCGGGCCGTGGTTAAAGTTTCATGGGCCGCGGCTCATACAGCAATATACCGAGACCACCGAAAGATAGATCTATTTTCGGTGGCCTTGATTATACACTGTAGCGGCTGTACAGAAAACTCGTTTGCGCCGAAGACCGGCGCATTTTTTTGCATGTTTATTCCCATGATTAAGTAGCGTTTTGTTTTTATGAAAGTTTTTTTTACTGCGGACGTTGTATTTTATTAAACTTCTATTAATTTTGATAGTTGTTCATATTACAGTAGGAGTTTCCCTGGGTATATTACGCTTTTTTTTTGTGGTACTTTTTAAGTCTTCCATAACTTGCGTTCTTTATCGTTCTTTACTTTTAAATTTAATTAATGTTCGTATAATTTTTACGCACGAGGAAAACCTATGCCACCATTCTACTGTTTATCTGTTTTTATGTTTGCATAGGTTTTCTTACTGTTTCTATTATTATTATTATTATTATGATTATTATTATTATTATTATTATTATTATTATTATTATTATTATTATTATTATTATTACGCTGACTTTTATCACTATTATTTCATCATCATCATCATCATCTACATTTCCACTGGATAGAGACAGTATTAACGTGTGTGATATTCGTATGAAAATTTCATACTTCGCTCCGTACATTCTTCTTCTTCTTCCACCTAAAGAGAGGTTTCACATCATAAACAAGTCGGGCCACAATGCATGTAAAATGTGGTGTTAAAAAAACTTTTATTTGTACCAACATAACCTGTTTTAACATAAACCGTATACTTATAGAGCTGAATTATAGACCCATTACTGCTGTATCTTTTCCCAGTCTCGGCGTTTATATATGTACCCTCTCAGTTTCTTTGTTTTCTTTGTTTTTACAAATTTCATATACGTCCCATTAAATTTTTTTACAAAATTCACACACACACACACACACACACACACACACACACACACACACACACACACACACATATATATATATATATATATATATATATATATATATATATATATATATATATATATATATATATATATATATATATATATCACATCAGTTTTTTTTTTTTTTTACAAAATTCATACACCCTTTCAAATTTTTTTCCTTTTTTGTACAAAATTTGTATACCCTGTAAATTATTTTTTTTTACAAAATTCATACACCCCATAAATATTTTTTTTTTTTTTTTTTTTTTTTTTAGAAAATCTATGTACCCCTTCAAATCTATGTCCTTACTAACTTTTATTTTTGCAACCTACCTTAATCCACATAGCGGCTCAGAATATAAATTTTAAGGGCTTCCACTAATTAGTTTCATGCCCATTTAGTAACTCTATTTCACTTAACTTTTACCTCCCGTGACTTTTTATTTTACTCATTTATTATTTTGGCATACTTCCTTTGCCCGGCTTTGTTTTATCTACTTTGATTTACTTCTAGACTTTACTGTGTTTACGCTCAAATCACTTTATTGTGTCTACGCTCAAATAAGTGTGGAGTCCACCATTGTGACTCTTCAACCTTTCAGATCTGTTAATTAATCCAAATTTCTGTCCACCGTTGATTATTAACTATTCCTTTCCCCGCTTTTATAAGATTCTTTAAAATTATTGTGCCATATTCTGTCTACCGTTGGTTTTTAACTAGTTCTCCTTGTTTTCTAAATTACTGGGAATTTAGTTTACCTTGTTCTGTCAACTTTAGTTATCAAATGTAGTTTTCCTTCTTTTTTCAAGAACTTGGAAATTATTTTACTGTATTCTGTAATATCTTTTCAGGCAACAGTTTTTAGTTTTCTGTAAAAGAAAACTACTGTACCGGTTTTGTCTGTCCGTATGCACTTTATTCTGTCCGCCATCAGATCTTAAAAACTACTGAGGCTAGATGGCTGCAAATTGGTATGTTGATCAACCCTCCAATCATTAAACACACCAAATTGCAGCCCTCTAGGCTTAATAGTTTTTATTTTATTTAAGGTTAAAATTAGCCATAATTGTGCCTCTGGCAAAAATATAGGATAGGCCACCACAGGGCTGTGATTAAAGTTTCATGGGCCGCGGCTCATACAGCATTATACCGAGACCACTGAAAGATAGATCTATTTTCGGTGGCCTTGATTATGCGCTGTAGCGACTGTACAGAAAAATCGATTGCGCCGAAAAAACTTCGTCTCATTATTTACTTGCTGTAGTCATCAGCATATCATCATCATCCTTCTTCTTTTATCCTTGTGCATGTAATCATCAACATATCATCAACATCATCCCTTTATCCTTGTGCATGTAATCATCAGCATATCATAAACATCATCCTTTTATCCTTGTGCCTGTAATCATCAGGAAATCATCATCATCCTCCTTTTATCCTTGTGTTTGTAATCATCAGGAAATCATCATCATCCTCCTTTTATCCTTGTGCATGTAATCATCAGCATATCATCATCATCATCGTCCTTTTATCCTCGTGCATGTAATCATCAGCATATCATCATCCTTCTTTTATCTTTGTGTATGTAATCATCATCATCCTTTTATCCTTGTGTATGCAATTATCAGCATATTATCATCATCATCATCCTTTTATCCTTGTGCATGTAATCATCAGCAAATCATCACCATCATCCTTTTATCCTTGTGCAGGTAATCATCAGCATGTCATCATCATCATCCTTTTATCCTCGCCCATGTAATCGTCAGCAAATCATCAACATCATCCTTTTATCCTTGTGCATTTAATCATCAGTATATCATCATCATCATCCTTTTATCCTTGTGCATGTAATCATCAGTATATCATCATCCTTTTATCCTTGTGCAGGTAATCATCAGCAAATCATCACTATCATCCTTTTATCCTTGTGTAGGTAATCATCAGCATGTCATCATCATCATCATCCTTTTATCCTCGTCCATGTATTCGTCAGCAAATCATCAACACCATCCTTTTATCCTTGTGCATGTAATCATCAGCATATCATCAACATCATCCTTTTATCCTTGTGCATGTAATCATCAGCATATCATCATCCTTTTATCCTTGTGCATGTAATCATCAGTATATCATCATCATCCTCCTTTTATCCTTGTGCATGTAATCATCAGCAAATCATCAACATCACCCTTTTATCCTTGTGCATGTAATCATCAGCAAATCGTCATCATCATCCTTTTATCCTTGTGCATGTAATCATCAGCATATCATCATCCTTCTTTTATCCTTGTGTATGCAATTATCAGCATATTATCATCATCATCATCCTTTTATCCTTGTGCATGTAATCATCGGCAAATCATCACCATCATCCTTTTATCCTTGTGCAGGTAATCATCAGCATGTCATCATCATCATCATCCTTTTATCCTCGCCCATGTAATCGTCAGCAAATCATCAACATCATCCTTTATCCTTGTGCATGTAATCATCAGTATATCATCATCACCATCTTTTATCCTTGTGCAGGGAATCATCAGCAAATCATCACATCATCCTTTTATCCTTGTGCAGGGAATCATCAGCAAATCATCACCATCATCCTTTTATCCTTGTGCAGGTAATCATCAGCATGTCATCATCATCATCATCCTTTTATCCTCGCCCATGTATTCGTCAGCAAATCATCAACATCATCCTTTTATCCTTGTGCATGTAATCATCAGCATATCTTCAACATCATCCTTTTATCCTTGTGCATGTAATCATCATCATCATATCATCATCATCCTTTTATCCTTGTGCATGTAATCATCAGTATATCATCATCAACCTTTTATCCTTGTGCATGTAATCATCAGCAAATCATCAACATCACCCTTTTATCCTTGTTCATGTAATCATCAGCGAATCATCATCATCATCCTTTTATCCTTGTGCATGTAATCATCAGCATATCATTATCCTTCTTTTATCCTTGTGTATGCAATTATCAGCATATTATCATCATCATCATCCTTTTATCCTTGTGCATGTAATCATCGGCAAATCATCACCATCATCCTTTTATCCTTGTGCAGGTAATCATCAGCATGTCATCATCATCATCATCCTTTTATCCTCGCCCATGTAATCGTCAGCAAATCATCAACATCATCCTTTTATCCTTGTGCATGTAATCATCAGTATATCATCATCACCATCCTTTTATCCTTGTGCAGGGAATCATCAGCAAATCATCACATCATCCTTTTATCCTTGTGCAGGGAATCATCAGCAAATCATCACCATCATCCTTTTATCCTTGTGCAGGTAATCATCAGCATGTCATCATCATCATCATCCTTTTATCCTCGCCCATGTATTCGTCAGCAAATCATCAACATCATCCTTTATTTATCCTTGTGCATGTAATCATCAGCATATCTTCAACATCATCCTTTTATCCTTGTGCATGTAATCATCATCATCATATCATCATCATCCTTTTATCCTTGTGCATGTAATCATCAGTATATCATCA
>NC_089746.1:10219694-10292194 GCF_040412425.1 Macrobrachium rosenbergii | reverse complement strand
TACTATTGTAGAAAGGTTATCAAAACCTTGCAAAATACAAACGTAGAATTAGCCAGCTTGTGTTTTACCAAAATTATGAAAAAAAATGAGGCTAGGACCCAGGAACTACTAGGAGATATATGTATATACATTCTGCTGTAATACATCCGTTAACGGTCCTTTGATATTCGTCAGACACACACATTCGCCCAGACTGCAAGGATGCCTTAGTGTCAGCCCTGGTAAAAATATGCTCGGTCGAATTGAGATCAAGTGACCTCGGGTGAAGGCGGGAGAAAGAGAGAGAGATCTGTCTACTCTCAGGGATTTTTGCATCTCCGCCCTAAAGGTGTAACTGTTGTTACCCTTCGTGCCACTCCTCTCTAAAGATGCTTGTTTTGCCTACTTTCACATTCTTGAGCAGAATTTTTTTTTCCGCGGAATTTTTTTTTTTTGGCAAATTTTTTTTAAGGTGCGCCGATTCCAATATGCCTTGTTTCGAGATCGAATATTAGTGAGTGAAAAAAAGAATCTGATTTTTTCATATTTTTTGTTGCGATGTAGAGTTCGTCCATGTTTTCTGTGTTGCCTATATATTTTTCATTACAGCATCATGCCAGGAGTGGGATCATTTATATAAAGTGAATTAGTTTGTAATAAAATTGTTCGAAATATGTTGAAGACGCTTTCATAGGGTAATTATTTAAAAGCAAATCGATACAAACAAACATCCGTTCCTTTCACAGTGTGAAGCAAAAAAAAAGAAGCAACAACAACAACAACAACAACGAGACAGACATAAAACAAGAGAAAACCGCATTTTCATAAATCATTTCCCATAAGGACATGTCTCCCTGTAACATTATATTGTCGCAGCAATGACTGTCAGCGTGGCTGTTTTCTCCAAAAAGTATTCTTTTTAATCTTGAGGTGAAGGGTTTGCGCTTTGAGATGCAGAATCTAGGAAAGAGAAAGAGACAGAGAGAAGGGGGAGGGGGAGGAGGGTGGGAGGGGCGATTTTTGGTGGCAAGGGATAGAGATAGGTGGGCCACTCCTATGTTTTATGGGCTTGCCCTCATCTGGATAACTTTGATGCAGGTAAAGAGAGTCTCCGCTCGACGTTGCTAAATATTGGGGCTGCCATCTTTTTTTTTTTTTGACAGCTTTTTATCGAAAATTTTTTTTATTCATTTTAACCTTCGGCATAAGTATGTTTAATATAAGGTAGGGAGTTACGGTAAATAATCGTTTGGAATATCCTGTTTATAACTTTCTAAGATCTTATGATCTTTTAGTTTGATTTTTTTCATAAGGGTTGTCTTTTAGTAAGAGATTAGTTGGCACTTTTAATTCTTTGTATATTTTTATTTTATTTTGACGTGTTATGAGATTGAAAATATGTAAATTGCCATTTAATATAAATATATATATATATATATATATATATATATATATATATATATATATATATATATATATGTTTTATATGTATTATACATATGTAAAATATATAATATATATATATATATATATATATATATATATATATATATATATATATATATATATATATATATTATATGATGTTTATATGTATTATACATATGTATATATATATATATATAATATATATATATATATATATATATATATATATATATATATATATATATATATATATATATATATATATATATATATATATATATAAAACGTTTGTACATAGTATGACGTTTGTATATTCACAAGTATCAAGCTACAAACATCGCTTTACCTCCGATTCCTCTTCGGTATTATATATCCTAGATAGAGCGAATTGGATATTAGACGACATTTGCAGCTTAATGTTTGTGAGTATACATTTTTATACATAAAACGCATGCGTGCCCCACTCAAGAAGAACACGGAGAAAATATTAAAAAAAAATATCTGGAGAACATCTCATCACGTAGTCAAGTCAGGTCGTATCGCTGGGATCCTCAAAAAACGACAACTGTCATTTTAGTGGGGCCTCGCCCTTCGCCTGTACACAATTCATATTCGTAAAGGAAAGGGTAAAAAAAAGATAAAAAGAAAAAAAATTGATCTTGCTTAATCCGTATCCCTTCCCTGATGCTGCCAGAAATTGCGAATGATTGCTCTCTCTCTCTCTCTCTCTCTCTCTCTCTCTCTCTCTCTCTCTCTCTCTCTCTCTCTCTCTCTCTCTCTCTCATATCTGACCTTAGGGTGTTCGCAAGAGCGATGGGTGGAAATGTGAATCTCTCTCTCTCTCTCTCTCTCTCTCTCTCTCTGTCATATCTGACATTAGGGTGTTCGCAAGAGCGATGGGTGGAAATGTGAATCTCTCTCTCTCTCTCTCTCTCTCTCTCTCTCTCTCTCTCTCTCTCTCTCTCTCTCTCTCTCTCTCTCTCATCTGACTTTGGAGTGTTCTTAGAGCGATGGGTGGAAATGTGCATTTCATTTCTCTCTCTCTCTCTCTCTCTCTCTCTCTCTCTCTCTCTCTCTCTCTCTCTCTCTCTCTCTCTCTCTCTTATCTGACTTTGGGGTGTTCTTAAGAGCGATGGGTGGAAATGTGAACTCTCTCTCTCTCTCTCTCTCTCTCTCTCTCTCTCATATCTGACTTTGGGATGTTCTTAGATCGATGGGTGGAAATGTGAATTCTCTCTCTCTCTCTCTCTCTCTCTCTCTCTCTCTCTCTCTCTCTCTCTCTCTCTGTCATATCTGACATTAGGGTGTTCGCAAGAGCGATGGGTGGAAATGTGAATCTCTCTCTCTCTCTCTCTCTCTCTCTCTCTCTCTCTCTCTCTCTCTCTCTCTCTCTCATATCTGACTTTGGTTTGTTCTTAGAGCGATGGGTGGAAATGTGCATTTCTAATTTCTCTCTCTCTCTCTCTCTCTCTCTCTCTCTCTCTCTCTCTCTCTCTCTCTCTCTTATCTGACTTTGGGGTGTTCTTAAGAGCGATGGGTGGAAATGTGAACTCTCTCTCTCTCTCTCTCTCTCTCTCTCTCTCTCTCTCTCTCTCTCTCTCTCTCTCTCTCTCTCTCATATCTGACTTTGGGATGTTCTTAGATCGATGGGTGGAAATGTGAATTCTCTCTCTCTCTCTCTCTCTCTCTCTCTCTCTCTCTCTCTCTCTCTCTCTCTCTCTCTCTCTCATATCTGACTTTGGGATGTCCTTAGAGCGATGGGTGGAAATGTGAATTCTCTCTCTCTCTCTCTCTCTCTCTCTCTCTCTCTCTCTCTCTCTCTCTCTCTCTCTCTCATATCTGACTCTGGGATGTTCTTAGAGCGATGGGTGGAAATGTGAAATGAATGGGAAGGTATCATGATGTTTTTTTTAATTGAATCTACGGTAACTTTCAAGATGAATGATTGACAGGGACAGTTTCAGTGTCCATAAGCCGATCAGGGTGCTTATATGAATTATAATTTAATATTTATGTTCGTAGTTGAAATGGTCATTTGTATGATTGCTATTTTTATGATGATGTTTGTACATTCTTCATTTCTGTATATGGAGTTGACCTGAAAAATAATAATAATAATAATATTATTATTATTATTATTATTATTATTATTATTATTATTATTATTATTATTATTATTATTATTATTATTATTATTAATTTTCAATTTGTAAATGAATGCCTTAGTGTGTCACAGTCATTCAGCACCTGTCCGACCAGAGACATATGATTTATGTTGTCTGAGAGAGAGAGAGAGAGAGAGAGAGAGAGAGAGAGAGAGAGAGAGAGAGAGAGAGAGTTTTCAATTTGTAAATGCATTACTGTGTCCCAATCATTCTGAAGCTGTCCCACCAGTTATATGATTTATATTAGAGAGAGAGAGAGAGAGAGAGAGAGAGAGAGAGAGAGAGAGAGAGAGAGAGAGAGAGAGAAAGAGAGAGAGAGAGAGACCCGTGGGTGGGCATGCGGGCGGTCAGTGGGTGGAGTACATGAATGTGGTCTAAGTTCTTTTCTGCCTTGTTTGTTTGAGACGTGTCAGTGTCATTGGACAATTGGTATATTTACCTGTGTGTCAGTTTTTTATCCCGAAAACAAAGATTTAAGGGACCAGCGTGTACTTCTCTCGACAGTCTTCTTCTGCCGTAGATAGTGAATCATGACTGGATGACAGTGTAATCTGCAGACGCAGCGATGAAGTCCATTCATCGTGAACGGTAGTATGTTAACGGCATGAAATTAACGTAGAGAAGCTTTCATATGTGTAGGCATGCTTTGTGATTGGTTCTCATTGTGTCGGATCGCGAAAGTGATGAGATCGAAGTGGCTAGTGTGATCCGAATGACACTTAACTTCTGGGAATATCGAAGTTGAACTTGTTAAGTGAAAATTGGTCGAGTATAAGAAACGGTAATGGTTACAAAATAATTGTGTAATACACATAAACAGAAAAGAAATGAGAGCAAACTTGCAAGCTTAGTGAGCTCTTAGAGTGAAATAATTTTGCCTGCTGCTCCGATGAAAACTTAACAAGTAAAGGAAGCTGTATTTGGATTAGAAAGTTTGCTGTGAGAAATCTGAAGAGCATAAAAAATTAAGAACTGAATAAATAAGAGCGTAAATATTTTAGCCAAGTAAAAACTGGGAGAATTTCGTGCAAGTTAACATTTAAATCACCGGTGGAAACCTAAAGAGAAAATTCCAAAATCTTGAGAGGAACAAACAAGATCCGCATGACTATTTCTACAAATGATTCAGACGCAGCTATTGGAGACAGAGTGAAACTAATCCACATGACCTCTTAGCTGAGAAATTCAGTGACACACACAAATAGCTGATTAAGTGACACACAAAGAAATGGAAGCACAGAGTCCTTCAGGTTATTAAAACGGCTTTGCTACCGTCTTGGATTTAAACAAAATTCGTAAGTTTTCCACGTGTTCGTATATATTTAAGAAAGTTTTATTTCTATAATCTCCCTCCCCATCTCTCTCTCTCTCTCTCTCTCTCTCTCTCTCTCTCTCTCTCTCTCTCTCTCTCTCTCTCTCTCTCTCTCTCTCTCTTTTGCAGAGCGCCAATCGTAGGGCATGCAATTAACAAATTTTAAGCCATTGAATTTATCAGGATTACATTAAAAGCAAGATTCAGTCTCGAAATGCAAGTATTTTGTATTGGAAAAAAATTTAGTATTTAGCCTAACACATGTTTTAATATAGTTTAACTCGAATGCAGGTGTTGGGTAATGCTAACTACTCCTCAATCATCTTGATTTTTATTGCATCCCGACTATCTGCTTGTATTTATATTGCAATTGCATATTTTCGTATTCTTCTTTGGTGTTTGGCCTTGAATAAGTTTGATAGTTTTGAAGACAATACATCAGAATATACGACAACAGGATAACGAAAGATTCACAACGACACCAACGCTACGGCAGAGCCCTACACACACACACACACACACACACACACACAATAACTTTCACTAAAAACCACTGAATTGTTTGCTTTTAATTTTTTTTCCACACAAGCTTTTAAGATGGGTTCTAGTTCTCAAGACTATGGAAATTTCCTTTCAAAGTAATATTATCGTTATGCAAATGCAAAGACAAAACAGGACCGATACCAGGCTAGTTTTCCCATAGTTTTAACTCTGGTTATTGTTTTTGTTGTTTTTGTTGGGAGTTGATTTGAAGCATGGATAAGTGATGTACATCCTACAAAGGCAATGGAAGCCTTTTGAAATATATTTTCCGGAAGATGTATAAGTTACATGTAAAATAACAAGGCATAAAGAGAGAAGAATTGATAAATACCAATATGTAAACAATCTTAAGTACAGTGGCAATGTAGAAAGAATGGGGAAGATGAACTGGTAAAGAGCAAATGCATCACGTTTTTTGAGAACCGAGATGAACGAAAATTCAAGGATGTGCTTGACTGTTGGATTATTAGAATATTTTGAAAGAATAACCCATGATAGTCAAGAAACGCTATTATCTGCGCGATATTAGAGAAAGGACAGTGTAAGAAATACCACTCAGTGCCACTTGCATATTTGTTTATATTTTAAAATAACCAAAACCGTATTTTCCATCAGAAGTCTAGAGAGCAGATTCACTGTCAGGTAGCGAATGAATAATTAGATTAAGAGTTTTAATAACTCCATCTTAAGAGAACCTGCATTTTCATGGGTCAATGTATTCATTCATAGCGCAATAATACAAAAATAAAGTCAGTCGCTTCTGTAATAATGGACAGTGTATTGTATTATACCACAGAAAATAGGTAAAAGTTATTAAAACTCATATATATATTAACTATTAAAAGTCTAGCTCATTATTATGTAAAATCCGATTAATATTTTGTTAACTCATATGACCTCTTACATTGTGACGCTATTTTTAATGTTGATTTGTATAGTCGATCAGTGCTTAGTATTTCCACCATTAAGTTATTTATATATTCGATCAGTGCCAGTACCTGGTATTTCCACCATTAAATGATTTGTATAGTTGATCAGTGCCTGGTATTTTCACCATTAAATGATTTGTATAGTCGATCAGTGCCAGTACCTGGTATTTCCACCATTAAATGATTTATATAGTCGATCAGATCCTGGCATTTCCACCATTAAATGATTTATATAGTCGATCAGCGCCTGGTATTTCCAACAGTAAATGCTTTATATAGTCGATCAGTGCCTGGTATTTCCACCATTAAATGATTTATTTTGTCGATCAGTTCCTGGCATTTCCACCATTAAATGATTTATACAGCACCTGGTATTTCCACCATTAATTGATTTATATTGTCGATCAGTTCCTGGTATTTCCACCATTAAATAATTTACAGAGTCGATCAGCGCCTGGTATTTCCGACATTAAATGATTTATATAGCCGATCAGCGCCTGGTATTTCCACCATTAAATGATCTATACAGCACCTGGTATTTCCACCAGTTAAATGATTTATACAGCACCTAGTATTTCCACCATTAAATAATTTATATTGTCGATCAGTTCCTGGTATTTCCACCATTAAATGATTTATATTGTCGATCAGCACCTGGTATTTCCGACATTAAATGATTTATATAGTCGATCAGCGCCTGATATTTCTACCATTAAATGATTTATATAGTCGATCAGCGCCTGGTATTTCTACCATTAAATGATTTATATAGTCGATCAGTGCCTGATATTTCCGACATTAAATGATTTAAATAGTCGATCAGCGCCTGGTATTTCCACCATTAAATGCTTAATATAGTCGATCAGTTCCTGTTATTTCCACCATTAAATGATTTATATAGTCGATCAGTTACTGGTATTTCCACCAGTAAATGATTTATATAGTCGATCAGTGCCTGGTCTTTCCGATATTAAAGGATTTATATGGTCGATCAACGCCTGGTATTTTTACCATTAAATGATTTATATAGTCGATCAGCGCCTGATATTTCCACCATTAAATGATTTATGTTGTCGATCAGCGCCTGGTATTTCCGACATTAAATGATTTACATAGTCGATCACTGACTGGTATTTCCACCATTAAATGCTTTATATAGTCGATCAGTGCCAGGTATTTCCGACATTAAATGATTTATATAGTCGATCAGCGCCTGGTTTGCCCACCATTAAATGATTTATATAGTCGATCAGTTCCTGGTATTTCTACCATTAAATGATTTATATAGTCGATCAGTTCCTGATATTTCCACCATTAAATGATTTATATAGTCCAGTGTTTCCCAAACTTTTTTAGTACGTGACCCCTTACAGCAGTACCAAACCTGTCATGACCCCCACATTTATAAGCCTTCTAAAATCGTACAAATTTTAAATGGCACAGATATATATATGGTACCTACAATGCACTACCGGTCTTCGAATGCACTCGAGCCAGCTCCGAGACTGACTGAAAAGTTGAGCCCCGTTCCGGCGAGCTGAATGGCCCCCAGTTTGGGAACTTCTGATATAGTCGATCAGTGCCTGGTATTTCCACCATTAAATGACATATAGTTGATCAGTGCCTGGTATTTCCACCATTAAATGACATATAGTTTATCAGTGCCTGGTATTTCCACCATTAAGTGATTTATATTGTCGATCAGCACCTGGTATTTCCGACATTAAATGGTTTATATAGTCGATCAGCGCCTGGTATTTCCACCATTAAATGATTTATATAGTCGATTAGTGTCTGGTATTTACGACATTAAATGATTTATATAGTCGATCAGTGCCTGGTATTTCCACCGTTAAATGATTTATATAGTCGATCATCACCTGGTATTTCTACCATTAAATGATTTATAAAGTCGATCAGTTCCTGGTATTTCCACCATTAAATGATTTACATAGTTGATCAGTGCCTGGTATTTCCACCATTAAATGATTTATACTGTCGATCAGTTCCTGGTATTTCCACCATTAAATTATTTATGTAGTCGATCAGCACCTGGTATGTCCACCATTGAATGATTTATATAGTCCATCAGTTCCTGGTATTTCCACCATTAAATGATTTTCATAGTTGATCGGTGCCTGGTATTTAAACCATTAAATGATTTATATAGTCGATCAGCACCATTAAATGGTTTTATATAGTCCATAGTTCCTGGTATTTCCACCATTAAATGATTTCCACCATTAAATGATTTATACAGTCGATCAGATTTTCTGGTATTTCCACCATTAAATGATTTATATAGTCGATCAGCGCCTGGTATTTCCACTATTAAATTATTTATACTGTCGATCAGTTCCTGGTATTTCCACCATTAAATGATTTATATAGTCGATCAGCACCTGGTATGTCCACCATTAAATGGTTTATATAGTCCATCAGTTCCTGGTATTTCCACCATTAAATGATTTATATAGTTGATCAGTGGCTAGTATTTAAACCATTAAATGATTTATATAGTCGATCAGCACCTGGTATTTCCACCATTAAATGATTTATACAGTCGATCAGTTCCTGGTATTTCCACCATTAAATGATTTATATAGTCGATCAGCGCCTGGTATTTCCACTATTAAATTATTTATACTGTCGATCAGTTCCTGGTATTTCCACCATTAAATGATTTATATAGTCGATCAGCACCTGGTATGTCCACCATTAAATGGTTTATATAGTCCATCAGTTCCTGGTATTTCCACCATTAAATGATTTACATAGTTGATCAGTGGCTGGTATTTAAACCATTAAATTATTTATATAGTCGATCAGCACCTGGTATTTCCACCATTAAATGATTTATACAGTCGATCAGTTCCTGGTATTTCCACCATTAAATGATTTATATAGTCGATCAGCGCCTGGTATTTCCACTATTAAATTATTTATACTGTCGATCAGTTCCTGGTATTTCCACCATTAAATGATTTATATAGTCGATCAGCACCTGGTGCTTCCACCATTAAATGATTTATATAGTCCATCAGTTCCTGGTATTTCCACCATTAAATGATTTACATAGTTGATCAGTGCCTGGCATTTACACCATTAAATGATTTATATAGTCGATCAGCACCTGGTATTTCCACCATTAAATGATTTATACAGTCGATCAGTTCCTGGTATTTCCACCATTAAATGATTTATATGGTCGATCAGCACCTGGTGCTTCCACCATTAAATGATTTATATAGTCGATCATTGCCTGGTATTTCCACCATTAAATGATTTATATAGTCGATCAGCGACTGGTATTTCCACCATTAAATGATTTATATAGTAGATCAGTTCCTGGTATTTCCACAATTAAATGATTTATATAGTCGATCAGCGCCTATTATTTCCACCATTAAATGATTTATATAATCGAGCAGTGCCTGGTATTTCCATCATTAAATGATTTATATAGTTGATCAGCGCCTGGTATTTCCACCATTAAATGATTTATACAGTCGATTAGCGCCTGGTATTTCCACTATTAAATGATTTATATAGTCGATCAGTGCCTGATATTTCCACCATTAAATGATTTATATAGTCGATCAGCGCCTGGTATTTCCACCATTAAATGATTTATATAATTGAGCAGTGCCTGGTATTTCCACCATTTAATGATTTATATAGTCGATCAGTGACTGGTATTTCCACCATTAAATAATTTATACAATCGAGTAGTGCCTGGTATTTCCACCATTTAATGATTTATATAGTCGATTAGTGACTGGTATTTCCACCATTAAATGACTTATATAGTCGATCATTGCCTGGTATTTCCACCATTAAATGATTTATATAGTCGATCAGCGCTTATTATTTCCACCATTAAATGATTTATATAGTCGATCAGCTCCTGGTATATCCACCATTAAATGATGTATGTGGTAGAGCAGCGCCTGGTATTTCCACCATTAAATGACATATAGTCGATCAGTGCCTGGTATTTCCACCATTAAATGAATTATATAGTCGATCAGTGCTGGTATTTCCACCATTAAATGATTTTATATAGTCGATCAGTGCTGGTATTTCCACCATTAAATGATTTATATAGTCGATCAGTTCCTGGTATTTCCAGCATTAAATGATTTATAAAGTGGATCAGTGCCTGGTATTTCCACCATTAATGTTTATAACCGTGTTTGGATATTTGTTCAGCAATGATTTTTTATATTATATTCGTGGATATTCATGTGGTAGATTAGATTAGGCTTTACTGCTAACAGACAATCCTCAGGTTGTTTAATATGAATTTGTTGTTCATTGCTGAACTAACTGCCAGGTTCATTAAATCATTTATAACGAAAACTTACTCGAACTTTGAATCTTTAAATGGAAGTGAGTAATTTTTTTTATGTGTTTATTTTATCACGCGCTCTCTTGATAAATAATCTTTGTTGTTGACAGCTGGCCAAACGTAAATATTAGTTTTATCTCTCAATTTTTTTCTCTCTCATTCTGTAGGTGAAAGTTTGATAGATGATGACCCGAGACATTTCCACAACCTTGTAAATTAGCTCCTTTTTCAGAGTCTCTTAACCCTTAACTTGACTTATACTCTCTCTCTCTCTCTCTCTCTCTCTCTCTCTCTCTCTCTCTCTCTCTCTCTCTCTCTCTCTCTCTCTCTCTCAGGTTACAGTAATCATTCTTATGATGTACTTCCGTTGTACTTCAATGTCCATATTTGAATTTTATTCAAATACATTAATTTTATATATATATATATATATATATATATATATATATATATATATATATATATATATATATATATATATATATATATACATATATATATTATATATATATATATATATATATATATATATATATATATATATATATATATATATATATATATATATATATATATATATATATATATATATATATATATATGTGTGTGTGTGTGTGTGTTTTTGTGTGCCAGATTTATATATAATATTTTATATCTCTTAAATTTATTAGTATTTACTCTTGAATTTTATACTCTTATTGCCTTAGAAAATTCTGTCCTCATTTTTGCTCTTCTTTTATACTAGTGTGTTTTTTCTTATTTTATTGCCGTTTCGCTTATGTATATATAGCAGGTTTTTTCCATACTTTTTTTATGCCTGTGAGTTAACCTAAGTTTAATTCAGACATTTCCTCCGCAGAATGTGTTTTTGCGATTAATATTTTCAAGATTTGGAAGATTACGGTGCGTCTGTTTTAGATGTCAGTTCTGCGTGGGTTGGAATGTATTTAGGCAAGCATTGAATAGACTGTACATTTTACTGAGCTAATGAATATAGTTTGAAAAATTCCAAGTAAGAAAATTTTTACTGGAGTCTCAAGTGGATTTTTTCAATGTTAGAAATGCTATTAAATATTTTTTTTTATTCTAAATAGATTAGAATAGCGAATAATTTTCTTCATGGTTAGAAACATTATTTGGTTCTAAATAGGATAAAAATATATCGTCTCTCCCTGTAATTTAACGTTCATCGTCGTTTGGAGCAAAGGATAAAGTGGCTATTAACCTTTACATGTATTTTATCCCTTTCCTATCTTTTTTCCCCCAAATTACTGTATCCATAAAAAAAACGAGCAGCCATTTCACGGAATATTATAGTAAGTCATTCATCACCATTCCATTCATTAGTTATTCCGAGTGCGTATGAGCGTTTGCTTTTTTGCAGGTTGATAATCGCATATACCCTCTTGTTTTTAGTATGACTGCTGTGTCGTGTAATTGGTCTGCTTCTGCTGTCGACGGCTATTTGTACTACGGTTTATTAAGTACACTTTCCTTTGCTAATAGCAATGTAGATGTAGTTACGCTTTTACGTAACTGTTGGTCCTGTGATTACTGTTACGTAATTCTAAGCTTCGTTTGACGTGGCTCCTGAATCAGACCGGAAATAAAGCGAATTTTGTTAATAAGAAGTTGCCCGTCGATGTAAAATTCCTATTGGGTTCACTGTAAGTACACAAAAAATTTGTTTGTCTAGTGTAATTTTATAGTTTCCTGTAATTATTTGTCAACAGTTGCTGGGGTCGGTGCAAGGAATCTTTATAGAAATATGCCAGTGTGCTTTTAATCTGTTGCAGACTTGTGTGTTTTATTGTTATGTGGCGACGTGGAATAATGATGCAATCGATCAACACTACTTCCTACCTTTACCATTGGTATTTTTGTTGATTATGTTACCTCTGGGAAAATATTAGAAGAATTTTTTTTTTCACGTTCGTACGTGCATATATCGCTGCGTATGTCAATTAGTAATTAATAATGATAATGAAATATAGTTCTGCTAAACTTTTATTAATATCGTTTTAATTTTACATATAAATATGAAAATATATCATATATATATATATATATATATATATATATATATATATATATATATATATATATATATATATATATATATATATATATATATATATGTATATATATATATATATATATATATATATATATATATATATATATATATATATATATATATATATATATATATATATATATATATGTATATATATTTATTTATTTATATGTTGTTTTATATATGTATTTGCGCGCTCGTGTAAGAATCGGTAGTGTCATTAACAGTTAGTTCAAAGTTAGTAAATTTAGTTACTTCGGCAAGTCCTACTTAATTGTGTAATTCTGTGACTGTAACTTCTATAATTATGGTTGTGAATATATTTACTTCATGTTTTTCAGTCTTCTAAAGTATACGTTTGCTAAGTTGATTTATATCTAAATCAGTCTCCACTGTAGTTACAAGAACAGCCTTGAGAAAACCAGACAATACACCTTACTTGTTTAAATTGAATTTTATGTTAATCTCAGGACAGTTTTCGAAAATTATTGAAAGAAAAGTCGTTGATTTCTCGAAAAGGTTAAGAGTTTAAATAAACAAATACTTAATATATCCGCTGAATATTTAAAAAGCTTGGAGGGAACTGAAACCTTTTTGTTTATGTATTCGCTTGATGTAAACTTTCATATTTTACGTTACCGTTAGTTTATCTTAAAAGAATTTATCGCAAGTTCTTGCAGCCATGGGAGTTGTTGTTGCCCCGACTGCGCAGGCGTCAGAAAAAATAAATAAAATAAATCACAATAAACCACAACACAGGATCTTTCTCGGGCTTTTCCACCACACAGAATCTCTCTCTCTCTCTCTCTCTCTCTCTCTCTCTCTCTCTCTCTCTCTCTCTCTCTCTCTCCTGGTAGAACCAGTCAACCAAGGGTCAGGTATCCGTTGAATGATTTTCATCAGAAAATCTGGGCGACCTCCAGTTCTCCATTATTCTTTCCTTCTTCTTCTTCTTCTTGTGGACGAAACTTGGTACACTTGATCTCCGTGAGAAATGGGTAGGCCTAATGACAGCCAACTTATTTCGTCTGGATTTCAGAATTGGATCTGTTGACTGACGCTTGTTCAGATGTTTGTGTTTTTTTTTTTATTAGAATGTTGATTGAATAAGAAAGTAGATTTTAAAGTAGCCTTTTAAAGTAGTTTATTGTGAAATTTTAATCATTCAGAGAGTGTTAGGGTAAAATTTCCTGTGACTCTGAGCTAGTTTGCGGTTATTCTGAATAGATTTTTTCATTATGAAGTGTAATATTTAGAAATACAATATTCTCTCTCTCTCTCTCTCTCTCTTTGTGTGTGTGTGTGTGTGTGTGTGTGTGTGTATGTTTGTGTGTCTGTATGTGTGACTGCATGCTTATTACTTTGAGAATGGTACCTTTTTTATTTTTATTATTTTAGCATACTCATTTTCTGTACAAGAACGTAGATTCACATTCATTTTACAACTTTTTGCGTAGAAAACATATTATCCTTTTCCCCACAGATATATTTAAAAATACGTTAAATGCGTATTTTCAAAATACGTAAAAGACATTTGTAAAGAACGTGAAATCATAAAAACTAATTATATTTCTTTTTGCGCATCGTATCCCTAATATATATCCTTTTAAAAGTCGCAGAATATCCTTAAGGACAGACCGTAACCTTTGTGCGTCGAAAGGCGGCTGGCCCCATATTGATGAGGGCGCTCTGTCAAGGTTGACACGCCCATTGCAGACTTGACCTGACCTGTTGATTTATGGAGCTCGACGTCGTCTCGGCTCCGGTTGTGATGATGATGATGATGATGATAATGATGATGATGATGATGATGATGATGATGAGGAGGAGGAGGAGGAGGAGGAGGAGGAGGAGGAGGAGGTGGTTTCTGTGAAAGAAAACTGTTGTGCCGGCTTTGTCTGTCCGCCCGCACTTTTCTGTCCGCACTTTTGCTGTCTGCACTTTTTCTGCCCGCCCTCAGATCTTAAAAACTACCGAGGATAGAGGGCTGCAAATTGGTATGTTGATCATCCATCCTCCAATCATCAAACATATCAAATTGCAGCCCTCTAGCCTCAGTATTTTTGTTTATTTTATTTAAGGTTAAAGTTATCCATAATCGTGCTTCTGGCAACGCAACAACACGGGCCACCATTGCCGGCTGAGAGTTTAATGGGCCGCGGCTCATACAGCATTATACCGAGGCCACCTAAAGATCTGTTTCCGGTGGCCTTCATTATGCGCAGTACAGAAAACTCGATTGCGCCGAAGAAACTTTGGCGCATTTTTTATTAGTCTTTTTTCTTTTCATTTTTGTTTTTTGTTTTTTTGAGGGGATCTTTTAATATACGAGGCTGATCTGATATATCATTCAATACTGTGTTTATGTACGTTATTTATATTGTAGATATACTTAGTTAATTATAACTATTCATAGGTACATCACCTTGTCCTTTCTCTGTCGCTTCTGTGCATACAGGATGATATTATTGCTGTCCTTAGTGTGTGTTGTTTCGGTGATTCAACATTTAAACGACATTACAATTAAATAAAAAAAATTATCTCTTCAGTAATTTAATATCTGAACGGCATTACGATTAAAGAAAAATATTCTTTCCGTATTTAAAAGATTAAAATCAGTAGATATACAGAATAGTCATGCTTTAAGTGCCTCGTAATAATTACCGCCGTGTTCTTATAAATTGAAGCAATTAAGGGCGTTACGCTGTCAGCCTTACATTAAGGAAATATCTTCATACGGTCAGTATTACGCACATTTAACGTAAAAATTGTGAATATCGATCATACAGCGGTCCCCTTTACTTCCTACAATACACGCATTAGTGTGAGTATTACAGTTGAATAGCGCCTTCACACGAAACTCATACTCTCTCTCTCTCTCTCTCTCTCTCTCTCTCTCTCCAGTTTACCAATGTTCCATTTTTGCGTTTCGATTTACATTTCTAACCTCTCTCTCTCTCTCTCTCTCTCTCTCTCTCTCTCTCTCTCTCTCTCTCTCTCTCTCTCTCTCTCTCTCTCTCGGACACAGACATAAAAGAAAGATCTATAACGCAAGATGTATCTTCTTAGTGGGTAATGCCAGCTCAACGCAGCGACCCGAGCGCCATCTGCGTCGCTAATAATGATTTATGGTCGCCGTGATTACAGCGATAGCTTTAAGCCCTTAATGACCCCGAGGGCAAATTGCCTACTGTAGTTGTTCGTTACGTAGACGGGATTAGTCACGTGACAAATTGGAAATGACCCGTTGATGGATCTGGCGGAGGAGATTTAGGAAAAAAAGAAAGAGAAGAAATAGTAGGGAAGTCTTCCTTTCTCTAATCCTTTTTAAAGACACTTTTGTCGTTATTGCGATGAGTCTGTATGCTGTTGAAGGTTTTTTATTTTAGTTTTTTTTTTTTTTAGGGTTAATTGTGTAGTGATTTAAGGGATTTAGCTTTATTAGTTTAGTGGGGGGTGGCGTTATTGGGTTATTATGCTTCCATTTCGTGCATGTTTGTATTTACGCTCAATGAAATTTATTTATTATGATTGATTAGAATAGCGGCGTTTCTTTCTCCGAACGAAATTGTGAGTTTGCGTCGAGTGTGAGAGATATTTATTATCATGGTAATAGTTACTATTATCATCCATTTTACATAGAGGAGCTGTGATATATATATATATATATATATATATATATATATATATATATATATATATATATATATATATATATATATATATATATATATATATATATATATATATATATATATATATATATATATATATATATATATATAAGCATTAAGCTACAAACATCCTTTAATATCAATTCACTCTACCCCAGGAATAATAATATATTTTCATATATATTTACCCGAAGGGAATTTTTAGTTGATAATAAGTTCGTCATCTCGTGGGCTCGAACCACGGAAGACAAGACTTGGCCGTGTGGTTAAAATTCGCGTCACTGTGGTCCTGAGTTCTTGTCTTCCGTGGTTCGAGCCCACGAGACGACGAACTTATTATCAACTAAAAAATCCCCTTTGGGTAATATATATGAAAATATATTATTTCGAGGTAAAGTGAATTGGATATTAAAGACGTTAGTAGCTTAATGCTTGTATATAAGAATCACGGTGATGTGATAAAAATTCATTATATATATATATATATATATATATATATATATATATATATATATATATATATATATATATATATATATATATGCGTTACCGTAGGAAGGAAACCAATTGTAAAACGAACTTTGAAAAAGATAACAACTCCTTCCAATGAGTCAGGATAATAATCCTCTCTCTCTCTCTCTCTCTCTCTCTCTCTCTCTCTCTCTCTCTCTCTCTCTCTCTCTCTCTCTCTCTCTCTCGCTGTCATACCCAACCATAAACAGATTCAGATTCTTCCAAAAACATTCGCTATTCACTCTGTCTTTTCTATTCCTGGACCATAATATATTCACTCTTATTACTTTATCTCCTACACACTATACATGCATACATGCATAAACATACAGACATAGACGTTGACACTCTGCTTAGTTCCGTATTGTAGTTTTCTTGCTTCAAATCGGGACGAATCTATGCCTTTCATACTAAAATATAGGAACATATGTTCATGTCTGTTACAATGAAAATCTTGTGCATAATTTTATACAGTGTCATTATTACGTTTGCATGCCACTTATATTCTAGCTTGAATAAGTATGTTAAAAAGTTTGAATATGTAAGTTCTGATTTTTATGAGTTTATTTTTATCAGCATGTTTATTTAGTCAGTTATTTTCTGATTTCGATGATTTTTAAGTTTTTATCGATGAATCGCGGCGTCTGTGCTTTTTTGCATTTTAAGGTAAAGTAAATCTAATGCGATGAAAAACTGGTTGATGATGTGTGCGTGTAATAATTTTATTACATTTTATCGCAAGATTATTAGTGTCACATAACACAAAGTTATTTTCAACTTTATGCATTACTGTTCTGCAAATTGTTTTCAAGTTATAATAATGCAGATCTACTTTTTAATGGTAGGTTATTGTTGTACACATATATTTTGTTACATGGAAATATGTGAATGATTATTGTTATTACCGGGCTGTAAAAAAAGTTTTTTTTTTATATCACCATTCTCATGTCACTCATAAATTAACATTACCATATTTTTGTAGTGCAACTCGTTGGCCACCATCCAGCATAGCTGTTAGGACAAATATAGAAATCAGTTATTTTCTATAGCTTGAAAAAGGGGGGTCTCTCAAATTACAGGAGCAGAAACGTGTTTTTGGAACAAACATCTATAACTGGTCTTTGACAATAGTAGAAGCGAATAGGATGTAATTAAATTGACAGGAGAATGCCTTCTCTCTCTCTCTCTCTCTCTCTCTCTCTCTCTCTCTCTCTCTCTCTCTCTCTCTCTCTCTCTCTCTTATTTACTCCTCGGTCACCTGGGGTGGTCACGCGATCGTTTTGGTATTGATTTGTCGTATGTATATCAATATAGAGGGTGATAATTGACAGGAGACGGAAAGATCGATGCTTACTGCGAGAGAGAGATAATAATTATGGAAAATAGCCGTGGTGTACAAGGCTTAGGTTAAGACCGCCAACGAAGCATCTGTTATATTAGTTTGTAAGCACATAGAAATACACACACACACACATATGTATATATATATGTATACACGTACACACACACACACACACACACACACACATATATATATATATATATATTTATATATATACACACACATACACATCATATGTACATACACTCATCCAAGTATATAAATCCCATATACTTGTAAGTGTGCACTTTCCCCATACGCCTTCAATGTTTACATTATCGATATATTTTTAAACAAAGTTATCTGTGGATTAGCGGGGTGTCTGCGGGAGGCCAGGTGAGATAACCACACCAGTATAACACACTCGCGTCCGCCAGGTGTTTTTGGAACCAACGGCAGCATCCAGTTTGCGCGTAATTGATATCATCTGTGTGTGTGTGTATGTGTGCGTGTGTGTGTGTGTGAGAGAGAGAGCGCGCGCGCGATTTTGTAATCCTGTGTAAATTTCAGTGTAGCGTATATACAGAAATTCATTTCTGAATCGGTTCTTTTTGTTATATTTTTGCTTTTACTTTTCCACCATGTAGATATTTTATGTTAATTAGTTTCATTCTTGAATAATAATTGTAAGTCTTTCACTGCGCAAGAGATTAGGAGTTATTATCGCTAAGTTGCTTACAGTAGTTACCTCGCAGGATCTTATTGTGGCCCATTGCCGTGCACTTTATATGACGGGCATTAACCCTGCGCTCAGCCCTATTCTCCTATCCAAACTTGTGACCGGCTTCGGTTTATGAACTGTGGTAAGGCTAATGCTTTGAGCGGTTTGGTCGTGTGTGTTGGGGAGGGGGAAGGGGGAGGACCTGCTCATTGCCTACATTTTGGTGAATAATATTTATGAAAGTGAACCGCAAAGCAATTAATATTCATGAGAATTAACTGCGTAAGCTCTAATGGCAAGGCTGTTTCTATGAGCTATGGGATTCTATGTGGGTTTTGTTTTATTGCCTACATTTTGGGGAACAATATTTATGCGAGTGAACCACACAGCATTTGATATTTATGGGAATTAACCCTTTTGGCGAAATGTATACATGAAAGTGACCCAAAAACCAATTTGATAACTAACCGAACGGCATTCATGAAAATGACACACAAAGCAATTGATATTCACGAGAATTAACCCTTTTGGCGAACCATATACGTGAATTGAACCGCAAAGCAACTAATAATCATGAGAATGAACCATTTTGGCGAATCTTATTCATGGATGTAAACCGCAGAGCAATTGATATTCATGAGAATTAACCATTTTGTTGAACTGGATTCATGAAGGTGAACCACAAAGCAATTAATAATATGGAAATTAACCGTTTTGGCGAGCCGTATTCAAGAAAGTGTACCACAAAGCAATTGATGTTCATGAGAATTAACCGCATACATGGCAAGGGTGTTACCATGAACCTTGTAAGCCTGTGTGGGCTGATTTTGCCGAAGCATACTGAAAAAAGTGAACTACAAAAGATATCCTTGAGAATTTACCGCTTTAGCGAATTATATACACAAAAGTGAACCACAAAGCAAATAATAATTATGAGAATTTACCACTTTAGCGAACCGTACTCATGAAAGTTAACCACAGAGCAATTGATATTCATGAGAATAAACAATTTTGGCGATCCATATAAATGAAAGTGAACCATACAGTAATTAATAATCCCGATAATTAATCATTTTGACGAACCGTATTCATGAAAGCGAACCGCATAGCAATTGATATTCGTGAGAATTGACCGTGTTGGCAAACCATATCCATGAAAATGAACCGTAAAGCAATCAGTAGTCATGCGAATTAACCACTTTAGCAAACCGTATTCATGAAAGTAAACCGCAAAGCAATTGACATGTTCATGAGAATTAACCGCATACGCTCTCATGGCAAGGGTATTACCATCAACCATTTAAGCTCACGTGGGCTTATTGTGGCGAACCATTTTGAAGAAAGTGAACCACAAAGTGATTGATATTCATAAGAATTAACCGTTCAGCAATCGCTTATAGCGTCATGATCGCTGGTGGTCCCTGTACCGTGGGCCGCGAACGCTTTAATCCAACACTTCCCCAACTGACTCGATAACCGGAGCCTAGCGAGAATGAACACGAGACCAATCACATACACACACACACAAGCCGTCGTTACACCGGCCCTTCTCGGAGGCCCTTAATGAGCGCATGGCGTGAATGACCGTCGGCCTCCTCACCTGTTGGATACACGGAGGAGGTTTTCATGGTTCCCCCTCACGATATGGGGAGAGACTCCGTGACCTGTGTGACTTACACGAATGGCTGTGTACTGAAGGAGATTCTTCACGATTAGTTTTTTTTTTCTCGTTTTTATTTTATTTTCATTTTTATCTTTTTCCACTTTTCGATTTTCTTTCGTCCTGTTTACTTTTTCATTTTTAAAATTTTTTTTTTTTCGTCCTGTTCTCTTTTGCATTTTTTTCATTGCATTTTTTTATCTTACACCTTTCTCGTTTTGTCGTCCTGTTTACTTTTCCATTTTTTTTCATTTTTAATTGTTTTTAATTTTTCACTTTTGTAATCTTTGTTTGTGGACATATTGGGAGGAGATTGTTTTAAAATATTGTTAGTACATTATTACCTTGTCGTTGTCTTCTCTCTGATGTAATAACAAAACGTTGCTGTGTTTAAACTGTAAATATCTAAGCTAAGTTTTACGGCCGATTTTGACTTGCACATAGGAGCTTCATCAGCATGACGTCGAACACCCCAGCACTATTTTGCCCTTATCGGTTCCTACTTAAATTTTGCTTAGAATTTCTTGCGTAACCCAAATAAACCTTTTTGACAGATTGGAGGTTATTTAAGTAGCTATGAATTGTAGACACTAACCTATATTATTATTATTATTATTATTATTATTATTATTATTATAAAGATGATGAACCCTATTCATATGGAACAGGCCCACAGGGGCCATTAACTTGGAATTAAAGCTGCCAAAGAACATGGTGTCTATTAGAAAGAAGTAACAGACAGTAATAGAAAATTCAGGAAGAGGAGATGACTTATTAAAAATAGAAAAAGAAATTAACAAATTAATAAATAAATAGAGAAAAATTTAAGTAAATTATTAAAATACAAGATTGGTATTAGGGTAGTAATGCATCGCATCTTCGCTTGAACTTCTGAAGTTCCAATTCCACAACATCCTCGTGGAAGCTGTCCAAAAGGGCGTGATATCATGTAATAGAATGAAAGAGAGTTTGCTCAAAGAATTGCTTGCAGGAAAATTACAAGGTGTTTTGGTACGTTGCTCTTATAAAAAATTGTAACAACAGCCTTGTATGTGTACGATTTATTCATTATGGATTTTCGATGTTGTATTACTTCTTGGAGATAAATATCGGTTTTGTGTAGAAAATATATAATGTATATTAGCCACAAGGATGTATTTAGAATTACATGCAAAGCGCCTTAAACGTAAGTTCTCTCTCTCTCTCTCTCTCTCTCTCTCTCTCTCTCTCTCTCTCTCTCTCTCTCTCTCTCTCTCTCTCGCTTCCCCCGTAGGGGGTTAGTGCCGTCTGTGCACCTCATGTGGTGCAATGTATGCATTATTTAAGGGTCTTTGCAGCGTCCCTTCGGGCCCTAGCTGCAACTGATTTCATTCCTTTTACTGTACCTCCTTTCATATTCTCTTTCTTCCATCTTACTTTCCACCCTCCCCTAACAATTGATTCATAGTGCAACTGCGAGGTTTTCCTCCTGTTACACCTTTTAGACCTTTTACTGTCAATTTCCGTTTCAGCGCTGAATGGCCTTAGTTGCCCCTAAAGTCAATATAAATCAATTCTCTCTCTCTTTCTCTCTCTCAATATCATATATATATATATATATATATATATATATATATATATATATATATATATATATATATATATATATATATATATATATATATATATATATATATATATATATATATATATATATATATATATATATATAGTGCTTTTTTTCTCTCTGGTGAGGTTGAGCCAAAGTGTTATAGCCATACGTTTCTCAGCTAGTCGCAAGGGATGAAGTTGCTAGCCCCATGCCCTTTTTCTCGACCCAAGCAGACACTGTTATACGTAGGGCATTAGACGTTAATTTAACCATTGACCTAGCAAACGCGAATCTCTTGATATAACATTGAGCTGTGGCACTGTTATGCAACACATGCATTAGAGGCTGTGCATAGGAGGGCAGTTTAAATGAGTGAGAGAGAGAGAGAGAGAGAGAGAGAGAGAGAGAGAGAGAGAGACTTGAAATGGCACGTACAAAGAGAGAGAGAGACTTGAAATGGCACGTACAAATATTGTAAATTATCATCCATCCACGTGAAACCCAATCTCGTTGAGTGGAGAATTACAGGTTTTTGGAATCGATACTTGTTCCCCAACTCACGTATGTTTGTGTAGATAAATTATTTGCGTCGATGAGAAGTGTCATTGATTTCCAACATGAAAGCTTGGAAGAGGGTGGCTCTGCTATATAAAGGTTCCGAAGTTTTTTATTGATTCCAGATTTTTTTTTTTACACATCTTATTTTGATTTCTTGTGCATTTTACCCTCTCTCTCTCTCTCTCTCTCTCTCTCTCTCTCTCTCTCTCTCTCTCTCTCTCTCTCTCTCTCTCTAACACGTGTGTGTGTGTGAGAGAGAGAGAGAGAGAGAGAGAGAGAGAGAGAGCTTGTTATGTATTGAAGCTAGTCATGGATAGTAAATCGGCAAATGTAATTGAAATCAGTTTATTTCTAACTTCCAATTGTTTCTGTTTCCCCACGCAAACCTTGTCTGCTTTCATCCACTGATTTGACATTAGAAATGATAAAGCATTTGACTCACTTTTTTTTTTTTTTTTTTTAGAGTTGTTGGGGAATTAGATCTTCAGCTTTTATTTAAGAGTATTGTCCTCCTAATTTATGACTTCATTTACCGAGGTTTTGTATTTTTTTTTTATCCTTGTATTGGAAAATACTTAGTTTGTTAAATGAAAGTTATTCCTCCTGTGTCGGAAAGCATTTCAATAATGTTACGGGAAGGCAGAGCTTCCCTTTTACTAACAAGGCAGAATATTTCGAGTCGCTGAAGTCTGTTCTTGAACAACAGGCTAATCAGTTTTAAATCTGATTATTTAGCTATTACGCACTGAATCAAACCTGATGATTATGAAAATTAGGATTGCATAATATTAAAAAATTTTCAGTGAGATAATCTTAACCCTCAGTATTTTATTGTAAAATATTAAAAGCATAGTTTGTTACTTTATTCTCTTTTTCGCGTCAGAATCGTAAATCGCTTGATAAAGGATGCAAAATATTTGCATGTATTTGAATGCCTCTGTGGTTTTCTTTTGATGTCAGGAGAGTTGCTCCTCCTCCTCCTCCTCCTCCTCCTCCTCCTCCTCCTCCTCCTCCTCCTCCTCCTCCTCCTCCTCCTCCTCCTCCTCCTCCTCCTCCTCCTCCTCCTGTTTTCACTCCTTGATCGATTATAGATGTCAATTTAAAATTGATGTCATTATATTAGTTTCAATATGATTTACGTCCACTACTGTATTGATCAGATTCAGATTTGAGTGGATATACTCGTCAGATTTTTTATTTTTTACTGGTTTATTTATTTTTTTTTCGTCGGTAAATTCTTTCGAACGAAACTTATTGTCTTTTCCACTGCCAGTTTACTACTTAAGTTTTCCTCCCACCCATATTGACATCCGGTATTCTAAATTATTTTCGTTTTCTTTCCTTTACCCTTTTTTTTTTTGGCCAGCATACCTTAAGTACCTTTCTTTAGAAGCCCCTTTTCTCACACGTGCTTTGCATGGAGTTAACAGACGTCCTCGTACATTCGGCATCCTTGCTTCACAAAAATAGGAAAGTCTTTGTCCCTGTGCATGTGGAATTATGTCCTGTATAACATTCTTACTCTTCAACTTCAGTCGAATTCGGTAACTCTTCATATATTCCATCATTTAAATCAGGTCTTACAGTCGGTGTGTATGGGAAACCATTGCCCGCTTTATTTATTAGTCACTCACATATATTTTTCATCATTCACGGTACGGTGTTCGTACCACATAATTGCTTTTTTAATTATTGTAACGGTCATACTTTTTGTTTGTTCAGTCATTGCAATGGTCATACTTTTTTAGAAATATTTGTTGACTGTTAATGTGAGAACTTCCATGATATTGTCTCTAGTCTTTCCGATGCCACACCCACTTATCTTGGTCAACTATTTTTATATTGGGTCATTAGCTACTCCATCAGCCATGCATCATCTGCAAACTTTCATTTCTGCTCTTTGCCTAATTCCAGACTTCTCAATTGACTCCCTCGACAAAGCAAATGCGCTGGGAGCGAAATAAACAAGTAAAAAATGTGCTCAAGTTTCTTCTGCCCAATTGAGTTTTCTGTACAGCATATAATGCTGTATGAGATAATGAGCCACGGCCCGTGAAACTCAAAGCCGCGGCCCATGAAACTTTCAGCCACGGCCCGGTGGTGGCCTGTGTTGTTGGCACCTATAGCGGTGCCAGACGCACGGTCATGGTCAATTTTAACCTTAAATAAAATAAAAACTACTGAGGCTAGAGGGCTGCAATTTGGTATTTTGATGATTGGAGGGTGGATGATCAACATACCAATTTGCAGCCCTCTAGCCTCAGTAGTTATTCAGATCTGAGGGCAGACAGGAAAAGTGCGCACGGACAGACAAACAGCCATCTCGATAGTTTTCTTTACAGAAAACTAAAAAACTAGTCCTATTTTAACTTACACAAATCCGTTCGGCCATTTCGTTCTTTCACAAGCAACACTAGTTTTCTTCCGAGATTAAAGACCCCAGTTGTTTGTAATGTTTTGCTAGTTGCTCGAGCGTTCTCACTCATCTTCTCATTAATTACTCATTTTTAATTTATGTTAATATGCAGTTGTTCTGCTCTGATTTCGTTTTGATTTAGATCTCTCTTACGCCTACATTGTAAAGGGATCTGTGCACTTTAATTTTTTATTATTATTATTAATTTTGTAATGTGCTGCTCATCCCGTATGCTTGTTTTCGTTTATCAGTCCCTAACATTATCGCCATAAGGAGTCGGTAATGCATTGATAAACACATCAAATATTAAATACATTTAAGGATAGATATTGTATATACACACGTTTTCATATCTTGATAACAGCAACAAATGCTTGATTGCTACATTAATATTGTTATGGAGCTGATGCCAGTGCTCTCTCTCTCTCTCTCTCTCTCTCTCTCTCTCTCTCTCTCTCTCTCTCTCTCTCTCTCTCTCTCTCTCTTCTAGACCGTTCTGTTTTAAAATCCAAGCTCCTTTTTCGGTTCACACCAAAGAAGGGCATTCATATGACTCCAGGTTAAGGTACTCGTTTGACCCGGGGTCATACGAGGTCATATATATTGTCACCAAAAATCCTTGAAATGTTCCTCAGTTGGCAACTCAACTCCCAAACGACGTTTTCTGGATTTTCCGTGTGATAATCCACGATTGAAAAAGGAAGATTGATATTGTGGCTTATAGTAAATAATGACAGTTGATGTAGATGTTGATATCATGATTGATGTGGTGTCCTTCGTGCCGTTGGCACGTGACGGGGCATCCCTCCCCGTCTACCCCCGCGTCTTGCGTTTTCACTCTCGATTTTTAGACCTGCGGGGCGAGGGGAAATTACACGGCGGGATTTTTTTTGGGGGGGAAATAGCTGTCATTGTCGTGATGTGTGTATTACGTGTTTCAGGCTCTTTTAATCCCGTTCGGCATCCGTTTTTTATAGTTATTTTTCACAGTGTAAGTAATGTCTGTTGTTATTTTTGGATGATTAAGTTGTTCTTATTTATGCGATCGGTTAATGGTGGCTTGTAGGTATTTCTTTACACTAATCTTTTTAATTATCTATCATTCATCATTAGTCTTTAATTGTCTGTTGGTTATCGTGTCATGTTATTGTTATTGTCAAGTCATTTTTTGTATTTAACACTTTTTTTTTTTTACATGACGACTGTGAGACAAATAAGTTATTAAAATTCAGATCTATTCTGCTTGAAGGTCTCGCTTATGACAAGTCATAAGTAGGTAAAATAAAAGACTGAGCTGTCATGATAACGGAACTAAATTACCGAAGGTAACAACGCTACCTGAGAGGAATTAATGTTTGATTAAAAGTGATTGCAGCAATTACCAATGTAATGATGGCAGTAAGTACAGCATTATTAATTGTTCATGTATTTCTGTAAGTAGCAGCAATTGTTGTCAGGCTTCTCTCATGCTCCTTGCTAGGACAATGAATAGCTCTTGTTATTATGATACGTATTTGGAGGGTGATAATAGTGGGAGCAGTTCCTGGACAGGTCAGTTTCAACAGTGAGTCACCGATGAGTTGGACTGTTCGTTAGAAGAGACCATTCAGTCCAGATATATATATATATATACCCTGATCTGAAGACTCTCTCTCTCTCTCTCTCTCTCTCTCTCTCTCTCTCTCTCTCTCTCTCTGGTCCTAGTGCAAGGGTAAAAAAAATCCAGTATTCTTATCCTGACGTGAGCAGGAATTGCACACCTATTTGTTAGCCGAACGTTGTAGATTTAGCTAGAGAGAGAGAGAGAGAGAGAGAGAGAAGGGGGTGGGGGCTTGGGGCGATAACAGGCCCGAATGATTAGCTCAGTATAAAAACAAAATATAATTTTGATTTAGAAACGGAGGGCCTCGGTGAGGTGATCTCCAAAACCCGTTTAATCTTCTTATATTTTCCATCTCTTCCTTGCCCTTTCACCTCTTCCGCCTATTCCGTTCACTCCCTCCGTCACGTAGTATTTTGAAGGTAAATATTGTGCCGTGGATTTGATGGCAATACACCTTCCCTCCCTCCTTCCCTCTCTCCCTCCCCCACTCCCTCACCCCCTCCCATCCTCCCACGACTGCCACCACCCCCAATTATGAAGCAATCTCCTTGTAATTATTTTCTTAATGTTGTCAGCAGTCGGACGGTGGGCGCTCCGTCTTACGGGAGGATAACGAATCTATTCGCAGTTGTTTTTGTACTTTTTTTTTTTTTTTGCTTTTAGTTTCTTTTATTTAGGTAATTGAAAGTCATTTTGATGTTACATTTCGCCCTCTGTAATTATGCTTGTTTGGATAAGGTATTGCGTATTTTGGTCAGTGTGCAGACTGGTCATGGTGACAGGTATTATTGTGAATAATATTTCATTTGTCGTTTATATGTTGAAAACTGTTACTGGAATGTGATTTAATTATTTTATTGGTAATTTTAAGAACAAAATGCGCTGGATTTTTGCAGATCATAAGGAAAACATGACCTGTAACGAACTGACGATGAACTGAACCTTCACCAGAGTCATGCGGCAAAATCAGCAAGATTTGATTTTGTCATTAACCCCAGATGTGTTTGCAAGCCATATTGTCACCATCCAGTATTATTACTTTTTTATTTTTTTCGAATTTATTAGTAATGTCCAAAACAAAATGCGCTATATTTTTTAACATGTTAAGGGAAACATGAATGGCGATCAGTTAAACCACCGCCAAAATCATACGGCAAAATCAACAAGATTCAGTTTTGTCATTAACCCCAGATATGTGTGTGTAAGCCATATTGTCACCATCCATTATGATTATTTTTTGTGTATTTTCTCTCCTTCTTTTCCCGTATTAAAATGGCGCGCTTCCGTGTCGCTAACTACACCTTAACGACACATGCGACGCGGGGATCCGTCATGCTTACGTAATTTTCGTAGCCTCCGCTGTGATCGTGTTGACTTTATTTTTGTGGGCGAGTCTTAACTACAGCTGTAGTGTATATAACCTGGAGGAGAAGGCTCTCCTCTGGACGCCCCTCCTCCTTTTTCTCTTGACCAACCTGACACGGAAGGTGTGGCTGGTGGTGATGGATCCCGAACGCGAGCTTTATACGCTAAGCTCTCTCTCTCTCTCTCTCTCTCTCTCTCTCTCTCTCTCTCTCTCTCTCTCTCTAGAATAAGAATTTTAGAAGGAAAGGTAATGCTGACAGCTGACTTAGGACAAGAGAAAGGATCTCTCTCTCTCTCTCTCTCTCTCTCTCTCTCTCTCTCTCTAATAAGAATTTTAGAAGGAAAGGTAATGCTGACAGCTGACTTAGGACAAGAGAAAGGATCTCTCTCTCTCCCTCTCTCTCTCTCTCTCTCTCTCTCTCTCTCTCTCTCTCTCTCTCTCTCTCTCTTTCTCTCTCTAGAATAAGAATTTTAGAAGGAAAGGTAATGCTGCCAGCTGACTTAGGACAAGAGAAAGGATCTCTCTCTCTCTCTCTCTCTCTCTCTCTCTCTCTCTCTCTCTCTCTCTCTCTCTCTCTCTCTCTAGAATAAGAATTTTAGAAGGAAAGGTAATGCTGACAGCTGACTTAGGACAAGAGAAAGGATCTCTCTCTCTCTCTCTCTCTCTCTCTCTCTCTCTCTCTCTCTCTCTCTCTCTCTCTCTCTCTCTCTCTCTCTCGAATAAGAATAAGAATATTAGAAGGAGAGGTAATGTTAACAGATGACTTAGGACAAGAGAAAGGCGCCTCTCTCTCTCTCTCTCTGCAAAACGTAGAAAGATTCAGAAAGAGAGGTAATAATGTTGGCTGCAGACAAAGGACGAGAGAAAGGCGCACCCAGTCATGTGAAAGATGAGAAGACAAAGGGAGAAAAGTAGACAAAGAAGAATATAGACTTTGTATTAGGGATTAAGAATTGGAGGAAAGACGCTTATTCTGATTTATGACCTTTGGTAAACATTGTCTGTTAAAGGAAATACTGTTTTGATATGCGAAAAGCTTTTAAAGGTTCCATGCAGGGAGGCCAGTGTTTGATTAAGCTCTCTTGAATATAAAAACTTAAAAGCTTTCTAGAAAGATGCAGCATGATGTTGTATAAATTATACCTGTGATAGAAAATAGGTGGATGGTTGAATAATGTTTTAAGTATACCTTAGCTAGACTTGTCCTTGGGCAAGTCTTACCTTCGGCACGTCTCAAAAAAAAAAAAAGTCTTTGTGTCTTCGGGGAATTAACCTGTTGCTTCTTGAGGTGTAATTAAGGGAAGAAAAAAATAAAATCTCCTTTTGTATTCCTGTAAGTTTTGAACCAGAGGTAATTTTGGACATAACAGTGGATTATACTTTGCAGGCAACTCACCCGAGGGTTGGAAGTGCAAGTTTTGGCTTTTATTGCGGTCGTTGGCGCCCGATATGGCTGTCGGTAGCCAGGTAAACATAATTATCCAGAGCTGTGCAAACACTGGTGTGGTATCATTCGAATTTTAATCTTCCCCGATCGTTGGCAGAATTGGACCCCCTAACTCTCTCTCTCTCTCTCTCTCTCTCTCTCGTAAACAGCAGAGTAATCGGACCTGTAGGTACCAGTGAAAGTTAGTGATGCATGTAATATTTCTAAAAACTATATGATAGAATGAACAACAGGAACAGCAGGATGTTTGAATATAATGTAACGTTTGAATATACGGTACTGAATCTTGCTAATGCAGCGTTATTCTAGCACGGCATTGCAGCAGATATTTTGGAATGAGACACTCCTAACATAACATTATTAGGATGCAAAAAAAAAAAAAGTTAAAAGTTTTCTGTACAGCCGCTACAGCGTATAATCAAGGCCACCGAAAATTTATTTCTTCTAGGTATAATACTGAATGAACTCGAATCTTTAAGACCCACTTGTGGCCTATTTATCGTTGTAACTTAAAAAAAAAACTACTACTGAGGCTAGGGCTGCAGCAATGTTTGATGAAGCGTGGATGATCGGACGGATCTGAGGGCGGACAGAAAAAAGTGCGGGCAATAAAGCCGGACAGAATAGTTTTCTTTTGCGGAAAACTAAAAATTGCCGTTTTAGCTTAGTTTGAACGACCAACACCGTAAAACGTTTCATTGACTGTTCCGTACATTAGAAAATAACTTTGATTAATATAGTTTTTAAAGGGAATCGGAGACTAATCGGATAATACAAAGAACGTTTTGCAGTTTTGTTGTTGGATATATTTGAAGAGTGAAGTGTAAGTGGGACATTAAAAGAAAAACATCCTTCGCAGGTGCCTGTAATTAGTAAAACATAACAAAGAATAATAGCAGTAGCAAGAATCCAGAAATTAAAAATAGGTTACCGAGTTGAACGTACTGGATGAATTTTTAAACGAAATGTTACTTGCGATTATGCATAGGTAATTGTATGGTAAATAATGTATAATTATTGTTTTTTGAAGAGAGTTTTTCAGTGAAAATGGAAGTGGCCACGCTTCTACAAGCTATTCAGTGTCATTTTTAGCGGATTATGTTCAGAGACACTTCAAAATGTAAAGAATTCTTTATTTGCGGTTTATCATTGAGCCCTTAACCAACATTCTGATTAGTATTAAGATCCTGACATATCAGGTTGTGCTGACAAACGTAATCCCAAGAAAAATCTGGACCAAAGGCAGAGAGAAATTAAACAGTACACCTAAGTAATTTACTAGAAAATTTCTTAGTATGAGCATCACATATCATCATATATTTTGGGTATGACATCTGTTTTCTCAAAATTCATACTCAAGTTAACAAGCGGCGAACATCTTGCATTTGAGAAAAACCGAAGTCTTTGGAAAAGATTGAAATTTCCGTTTTGAACCGTAAGTCTTGGAACAGTTGCCAAAATAACAGTAGTAATATTTGAAACGTCTTGCAAGTATGGGTAAGCGTTATACACATGAGGAATCTTCCAAAGATTTTTACTTTTGCACTTTTGAAATGATTATCTTGTAAAGATCCGTAAGAATAAAAAAAAAAAAACTTAATACAGCGTAGTTTACTTATTTTTCTAAAACAGGCAGAATAATTAACACATCGCGAGGAACTGAGCGGCCATGAACTATTTTCTTAACATGGTATTTTTTTTATTTTTACGGTTAGCCATTGACGTCCCCTCGCATGAGTCTTAATAACTCTGGATGTTTAAAAAGGGAGAGGCATTATTGTCGATCTTGCTGCATGGACAGTTAAATGATATATGTTTTTAACAGACGCGGACAAAAGTTTCTTTAACTCAAAGGAGACTGCTTCCGTCACAGACGTTCAGTGCGTGGCGGTAGTGACCCCTTTCCATACACTGCAATCTCGGATTCTTCATTGGCTAATTCTAGGACCTCAGGAACGTTTTTCATTTGTTCTTTCTTATATGTTCTAGAAAATTTTCCATATCTTCTTCTTATTTTATACCTAAAACTGCAGTTTTTATTTTTATTTTTTTTTATTCTTCTCGATTGGGAGAGTTGAAACTCCAAACCTCTTACCCCTCCCCACTCTTCCATCTAGTACAGGCCTCTATCCTCTATCTTTTATCTCGTATTGCAGTACTCCAAGAGTAGTAATTGTATGTACAAATCAGTATGGAATTGGAATTGGAATATAGAATTTAGGCCAAAAAGCCAAGCACTGGCACCTATGATGTCATTCAGCGCTGAAAGGAAATTGAGAGTAAAAGGTTTGAAAGGTGTAACAGGAGGAAAATTTCGCAGTTTCAGTATGAAACAATTATTATAAGAGGGTGGAAAGTGAGATGGAAGAAAGAGAATATGAACGGAGATACAGTAAAATGAATTAAAGTGGGTGCAGCTAGGGGCCGAAGGGACGCTGCAAAGATCCTTAAGTAATGCCTACAGTGCACCGCGTGAGGTGCACTGATGGCACTACCACTCTGCGGGGACAAATCAGCATGTAGTCTCATGCTGCGTGAACATCCATGCGCCACCTACCTTTATAATCAAAACCGATGACGGGTAAATGAAGAGAAGAATCTCGTTGGAAGTTAGACTTTATGTTAATAAAAAATGAGAATTCATTTGAACATTTTGTTTTAGTTTGAAAATTCGAAGAACTGACAAAAAAAAATTCTGCTCAAGCCCTGTTAACTGTGGGAGAATTAAATCGATTGTCCATATCTGAAAACAAATTGTCCTCTCTCTCTCTCTCTCTCTCTCTCTCTCTCTCTCTCTCTCTCTCTCTCTCTCTCTCAACCAATCAATCAAACTTGGCTAGTTATTAAGCGCAAGATTTATTGCAACAGTCACAATGATACTTATATTCTCTCCTATCTCGCCTTACGTTAATTGAAAGATATAGCCAAATAGCCTCATCCCTTTATCCTTTTACAGCAAACAAAGATTTTCCTTTAGTTTTCCTTTCAACTAATAACGCTCCAGTAGTTGTACAATGTTTGACAGTGATTACACTCTGGAGAAAACATTTTAATCGGCTATCAGTCAACATTAGCTGCCATCCAACACGAGAAAACTTACTCCGAGTGTGATTGGGATGTTTGATATTTGCACGAAACCCCTCTCTCTCTCTCTCTCTCTCTCTCTCTCTCTCTCTCTCTCTCTCTCTCTCTCTCTCTCTCTCCGTTACCGTTGTGAGCACGAGATCATTTTATGGATCTCTCTCTCTCTCTCTCTCTCTCTCTCTCTCTCTCTCTCTCTCTCTCTCTCTCTCTCTCTCTCTCTCCCCGTTAGTATTGTAAGTACGAGAACAATTTTATGGATCTCTCTCTCTCTCTCTCTCTCTCTCTCTCTCTCTCTCTCTCTCTCTCTCTCTCTTTCCGTTAGCGTTGTGAGTATGAGATAATTTTTTGGATTTTTCTCTCTCTCTCTCTCTCTCTCTCTCTCTCTCTCTCTCTCTCTCTCTCTCTCTCTCTCTCTCTCTCTCTCTCTCAGCATTGTTAGTGCAAGATCAATTTTGTGGGTTTTTATCATCAGCTGCATCTTAGTCTGAATGTTTGTTGCTTTTGTTATCCAGTATTGGAAATCTTCGTTCCTGTTTTTGCCACAAATACAAATGAGTGCATTATTTGCGTAGCACAGTTGGTCATTGCTGGTCGATAAATTCTATACGTTTTGGGACAGTTTTATTTAATAATAATAATAATAATAATAATAATAATAATAATAATAATAATAATAATAATAATAATAATAATAATAATAATAATAACGATTAAAATGTGAGATCTTTCGTTTCTTTTAACCCCATATAAGCCTTCTAATAACTTCACAAACCCATATAAGCCTTCTAATAACTTCTCATCTTCATATACTTGACGCGTGTACTTGCATTTAATTTATATACAACATAATTAACGAAAGATAGTTGGCTGTCAATATCCCTATCCATTTATCACATCTGTCATGATAGTTGAGGAAATTATCTGTCTGCTTACTAATAATTAGAGGGTAAAAGTAATACGACAGGGGGGGAAGGGTGGGTGGGGTGGGGAGGGGTTAGGCCCCTAGGACATATATGGAAGGTGGCAATCAGTGCAAAGGTTGTCACCCACGCTATGCAGAGGGACAGATGTTTTTTCAACAGATACATGGATTTGGGGAAGGGGGAGTGGGCGGGATGTAGGGGGAGGATGTGTGTGCCGTTTGTGGGAGAGGCAGAAAGGGATTGAGACACGTGTCAAGGGTACAGGTCTACAGGTGATGCTGATGTAATTAAAGGTCTCTCTCTCTCGCGGGGTGGCTTTTTCTCACGTCAGCACTTTTTTTCCAGTACTTTTTTTATGCTAATTCCAGGGGTTTAGATTAGAGTGCAGATTATCCGTTTTCGATACGTCAGCGTTTTGTGCGCGTGTGTCTGTGCCTTGTTTGGTATACGTGAGTGTTTTATTTATACATCTATGTACACGTTATATGTATAGATATTAGATGTGTGATACGTTTTCTCCTCGTCATGTTTCAAAAGTACCTTCATACACTGTAGTTCCTCATCTCACATCAGCAACGGTAACTATCCATTCAGAAGCTGGAATTATGTAACTTGTTCAGGTATTATCGACCTGAATGATGCCTTCAGTGCATAGATTTTGCGATAACATTAGCCCTTAACATTACTGGGGAAGAAAAGAAGTTCTGGTGCAATAATTCTGATTCGAGATGACATCTGACAAAGTGTCAAATTTTTCACGAGGTGTCTTCATTTCCCGAGTTGGTGTGTGTTTCTCTTCATTTTAAGAAGATTTGTTTTATCCACAAGTACCTTGAAACGTTCAGTGTCTTTAGAAAAGGTCCCTCGTTTATGTATATATATATATATATATATATATATATATATATATATATATATATATATATATATATATATATATATATATAATATATATATATATAATGTATGTATTTACGAATTTGTATGTATATAAATATTATATAAATAATATTTGTGTGTGTGTGTGCGTATGTAGTACATTTTGTGTGTGTGCGTGTGTAGTTTGTATTCATCGCGTTTAATCTTTCCGTCATAATGTAATGGACACGTGAAAGTGGCCGGAATGGATTTTCAGAAAGTTCGTTAATGTCAGACGGATTGTCCCATTTCATAGGGAATTATGTGTCATGCAAATTTTGTATTCATGGCACATGGGCTGCTGACGGAGGACCATTTGGTGGATGGTCCAGGTGTGTGTGTGTGTGTGTGTGCAAGTGTGTATTTGTCAGCACCTGATGAGGGGGGGAGGGGTTTTTAGGGGAGATTGTTCGTGAATTGAGTTTTAGAGTGAGGGTACATACAGGGTCAGCTTTATGTAGGGTGGCTGTAGAGAGATGAAGCATGATCTGTCAGTCGTTTTATTATTATTATTATTATTATTATTATTCAGCGGATAACTTATTCCATTTTCTCTTTCAATATTGGTGTCGATCAGGGCAATAAAAGGAAATGGTACTTTCTGATGCTTCGGTTACACTGTAATATCACGACGGAACAGTTCTCTCTCTCTCTCTCTCTCTCTCTCTCTCTCTCTCTCTCTCTCTCTCTCTCTCTCTCTCTCTCTCTCTAATACGGTCTCAATCATTAGTAGAAAGATTCTCTCTCTCTCTCTCTCTCTCTCTCTCTCTCTCTCTCTCTCTCTCTCTCTCTCTCTCTCTCAACTGAGCCCTATTCCTACTTGAAAGTTGAAGACGAGAGAGAAACGAATAAAAGAGAGAGAGAGAGAGAGAGAGAGAGAGAGAGAGAGAGAGCAGCCGTCGACGAAGAGGCAGAAACGAACTTAGCGTAGGGTCAGGGAAGCGTGGTCATTATCAGCCCTGCTATCAAAACACGGCCTCCGACACTTATCGATCACTCTGTTTTATGCTTCCGCCTCGGAAGTGTAGGGGGATTGTGGGAGGGAGGAGAGGTGGGGGGGGAGTGGTACAGGAGATTTAGTGCTGGAGGGAGGGTAAGGGGAAAGGGAAGGGGAAGATCAGGAGGGGATTTTATACTACAGGGACGCTGAGCCGATTGTGGCCTCCTGACGAGTATGTCCCCGAGAGAGAATGGGTTGATGCCTTTTCAGTCCGGTTTTGTCTGTGTTTTAGGTCATGTCGGTGTTAACGTGACCTGGTTTTAGCTGATCTAAGTTTATTCTGACTGTAATTAATAATTTTAGTTAAATGAATTGTACATTTTTGTTCCTGGTTATATATGACAACTAGTTTTCAGAGTCTGTTGTGTGAGCACCGTAAAGATAAGGTCGCTGGTCTGGATGATGTTCTCATGACCTGGTTTTAGCTAATTATGTGGATTCTGACTGTAATTAATCCCTTTTAAATTCGTGAATTGTACATTTATTTTCCTGTTTAATAATAATAACTCGTTTTCATATGCGCTTGTGTGAGCATCATAAAGAATATGTCGTAAGTCTGTAACGACATACTCTCGAAGAATCTGCATTTAACTGATATGTAAATTTTGAAATCATTGTTGGAAAACTTTCATGTTTGACAGAGGGACTTCAGGAGACGGTATTCTGAAGGTTAACGAAAATTACTGAAGTTTTGATTCTCACTGATCTGTTCGTAGAAATTTTACCAATCCTGTTGTAAATTAAGATTTTTCGGTATTGGCATCTATGTAACTGACAAAGTTCAAAGTTCATATTATGGATGTCTTGTTCGAGCTATCATTTATCTAGGGATGAAATTCGATAAAAGCAGTTCTTATATATCAACTGGCACTAGTTTTGATAAATTACTATCATCAATGCAGAATTTTAGTCCTTTCTACAAGGATCAATTTAGAAGCTGGACAGCACAGTACAACAAAATTTCGTGATGAGGAGTATCATTAAGTAGCTAAATCACCTTGAGAAAAGGTTATCTATTCTTCTTCTTCTTCTTCTTCTTCTTCTTCTTCTTCTTCTTCTTCTTCTTCTTCTTCTTCTTCTTCTTTTCGAAAGTCATCGTTGCAATTTTAATTTTGAGTAAAATTTCCTTTATCAAAATTTTCTGCCGGGTGGTTTAGATCTCTCTCTCTCTCTCTCTCTCTCTCTCTCTCTCTCTCTCTCTCTCTCTCTCTCTCTCAGTCAGTTAAATTAACGCATGTGCGTATGTAATACAGCGGATCCTCCTAAACCCTGCTCATAAAATCAATCATCAGAACGTGTGATATATTCGTGTATTGTTTACTATTTTCCCTCGTAAATATGGTATGTGAGTATTATTGTATCATATTCACTTACTCCGCTATTCAGAAATGTTTATTACGTTTATACAGTGCGTCAACTGTGCAAATTATTATATGGATTTTAGAGCCTATTATTATTATTATTATTATTATTATTATTATTATTATTATTATTATTATTATTATTATTATTATTATTAACGCTATTGCCCTCAGAGAAGATCTCCCTTGTTATTATTATTAATATTATTATTATTTTCAACGCTATTGCCCTCAGAGAAGATCTCCATTATTATTATTATTATTATTATTATTATTATTATTTATTATTATTATTATTATTATTATTATTATTATTATTATATTTGTTGATTTTTGGGGGGATGTTAAGGTTATTGTTCATGTTTTCTATTATTTTTACGGATAAGTAACTGATTAATATATTTTTTTTATCTCATGTTTTTTTATCTCATATTTGCGCAGCTCGTCGTGTTGGAGGTTGAAGCTTAGAGAGAGAGAGAGAGAGAGAGAGAGAGAGAGAGAGAGAGAGAGAGAGAGAGAGAGAATTCGCTTTGTCATGGTCGTAGGGAGGGGAGTTTGAAAGTGATAGAGATGATTATTGGGTAAAATAAAGGTGTCAAAGCACAATTCGAATTCATCAGAACGAAAGATAATTTTTCGTCGACCTTTTTTATTGTTGTTATTGATGTTGTTGTTGTAATTGATGATGATGTTGCAGTTGTATTTTATCGTAAAGGAGAGAGACATGAATCTTTTAACTTGACCTTCAGTGATGGATGAAGGTGCTTCGTCCATTCTTAAGTCACTAAGATGCTTTGAACATAAAGAGACAACTGGATAGTTTTAAGATAATTTTGTCTTATATTTCATTTCTTTTATTTGGTGTGTGGTGGGTCATAAGTTGTTCGTTTTGAATGTGCACATTAATCCCCGCAAAGTGTAATTTACGATTTATGAGCTACGTTATGTAGATGCTGTTTTGATGACGTTTGTTTTATTAAGTTCATGTTGCAAGGGTTTTTTTTTGCATAAGCCATTGTTCTTTCTTTGTAAAGGCTTGTACAGTATGTCTGTTTTTTTAATTTTTATTTTTATTTTTGTTGTAGTAATACGAACAACAATTGCGTATTTTTATTGCCGTTATTTTTTCATGCTCTTTATTAGTCTTGTTGCTGTTTTATTATTATATTATTATTATTATTATTATTATTATTATTATTATTATTATTATTATTATTATTATTATTATTATTATTGTTTTACTGTTCTGGTTTACTGAGAACTGTGTGAAGGAACAGGTAATGATGGATGATGGAAATGTTATGACAGATTTTGGGGATATTAACTTATATGAATTTATTCATTATGTAATCAGAGGAAGTCAGTTTGCCATCATTTTTCTATTCTGCTGTGAATTTTTGGTAAATGGTACAAATGATTGTGGCAGCTTGTAAATACTTTAAGCTGGAAAACGATGTCTTCATTTTATTAATATTTAATTATCCTTTTCAAATTCACTGTCGGATTATTCCAGCTGGTCGGATTGTTGTTAGGTTAATAATGAAATGCAGGATTCTTGTTGTCTGGTATAAAACCTTGGGTATCATAATTCTGCATTTTTGTTATGTATACCTAATTATTTGGCGCAAAATCAGTGATAGGAAATTCACCAAATTATGTATTTGTCAATACTTTTTGCTTTTAAAATTTAGGAACCAGTCACTTTCAAGCCGGACTTGAGCCGTGGACATTACTTTTATGTGTAAAATCTATAGTCTCTTTTAATTTTGTTGCTGGATTTAGAAGAAAAAGAGCTATTATTATCACTTTCGAATTCTGACGTCCCTAGTATTTCTAGCAAAAGAAGTAAGACAATTTATATCAGATTTTTTTTTTCTACGAAAAAATAGAAGTCAATACGAACAAATTACAGCATTGTCAAATTTGTCTCTTGCGTTAGAACTGGTTAACATCAAGTTGTTAAGTATTGCTTCGCGTGATTCATTCCCACTTAACGATACGCCAATAAAATTATGTCAAATCACGTACATTGTGGCCCAAATGGAACACGTACTTTTGGCTTAATCGCACTTAATTCCATAAATAAGTGATTGCTCTGCCATACGAAAATAACATTATTAACATTTCGCCTGCCTTCCATCTGCATCAGAGCCGTGCAAAAAAAGGCGGGGGATAACTAATCAACTTGAGCGGTTTCGTCATCATCGATGTTGTGTAATTTCTGACTCGCAAAGCGCGACGGGGTGAGGAAGAGCAGGACAAAAATGCGACGGGAGGATTTGATTGATAACTAAATTCGAAAAATTGTGAAGGGGTAATATACTGTTATCATCCTTTTCACGGTTGCATCATCCTCCTAAATCCCTCTCCCTCTCCTCCTCCTCCTCCTCCTCCTCCTCCTCCTCCTCCTCCTCCGCCTCCTCCTCCTCCTCCTTTCCCCACTACCCCACCCGACGCCCCTCGGCAGAGTCAAGTTTTAACGGATGATGATGATAATGAAGGGGTTTCGGCCATCTGATGACGGGCATATTGCATGGCGATTGATTTTGACCTTTTTTTTTTTTAGGTCGCCGGGCCGTCATAAGTAAGGGTTAGGGACAGATGTTTTTCGGATGTGTAAAAGCTGGTTTTTTTTTTTTTTTTTTTAGGTGGAAACTTGTGTTCGTCTGTTCTTATGGATTTGTGGAAAAGAGGGAGATAGGAGAGCGCGTGCTGGCGCATATTATAGACTGGCGTTTTCTGTTGTCTTGCTGTGGCATCGTTGGGCGATTTTAATTTAAATTTGAGATCCGTAGGAGTGTAGTGTCATCAATACACTTCACGTGGTGCGCTGTAGACATTATTAAAGAGCGTTTGCAGCGTCCTTTCGTCCCCTGGCTGCATCTACTTTTTAGCTTTTTGCTTTACCTCCATTTCCGCTTCCTCTCTTCAGCTTGCTGTCCAACACCTCTAACTGTTACTTCTTAGTATAACTGTGGGTGTTCTCCCAGCTCCGCTTATTAGTATAACTGTGGGTTTTCTCCCATCTCCACTTCTCAGTATAACTGTGGGTTTTCTCCCACCTCCGCCTTTAGATTCATGACTTCATTTCCTCTATTTTATGGATCTCTCCAGCTCCTGTTTTCACTGTCTGAAGCGCTGAGTGGCGGAGGTGCCCCTTCACTGCTTGGCTTGACAGCTTAAATTTCATAAAATAATTGATTTATATGAAAGGTCTGCTGCAAAATATTGATTCGCGTTTGTTTAAGAACAGATTCACTCTTTGTTTTAAGAATAGATTAGCTCTTTGTTTTCTAAATGAAGTATACAAACAACAGGAAAACTGACAGACTTTGTTGACACTCATTTTTTACCATAAATATTGCAGTCAACTGCACCGTTTGTACTGTCATTTTGTAGTCATCTGTTACAGCGTGTATGCTTCCTTTTTAGTTAATTGTCGGCGTAACTACCCTCTTAACAGAATGCCTCACTCAGAAAATCAAACTGGAATTAAAAATAAAGCATGGCACACCATTAGGCTAATTCGAATCTACTTTATTTGATGTAGTCACACGAGTGCAGTCAGGGAATGTTTGCATAGTCTTTGGTCATTTCAGCCCAGGGGAAATTAATATTGTAGATGTTCTGTTATGCCCTGTTTGCAAATGGAACCTTGCAGCGCCTGTAACTCCCTTATCCAAGGCCCATGCTGTGTTTGTACACTTGTCCCAATGGACGATAGTATATTCACAAAACCCATTACTAGAATATTCTTCTTGATATTAGCTTTAACGTCCATTGTCACTTGGTTTTGATTGCCCTTTTTTTTTTTTTTTTTTGCTGTATGGAATTTTTTTTTTATTCTATGGAATTCTGGACTTCATCCTCATTTCTCTGTGGGTCATCACCATCTCGGAAATGCCGGTAGCACTTTTGGTAATTGGCATTCGGTAGTTCTGGAATGCTGGAAATTCTGTTGGAATGAATGGTATGTCATATTGAGTTGTCATTGTGTATATTTTATTCATGCTCTGAGAACTGTAATACATACTTGTCCAGGCTGATGTTGAGTCATGTAATTTTTTTAACACAGTAACCTGAAAAGTTAACTTTTCCAAAGACTTGAATTTTGTGCTAAGTTTTATTATTGCCATGGTTCAAATCCTATTAATTTTAGGCCCATTGATCATGCAGAGTTGATTTACAGAGTACCTCTTGTTGGGGAACAGAGATCTCGGGAGCCTGAACTATATTGCCATGGAAGCAATTGCTACAAGAGGTCACTTACTAAGACCCAAATGATGTTGATATTTTAAACAAACACGACTGGCATTAGTTTGTGATCCATTATACTGAGGAACTTCAAGTTTTTTTTTTTTTTTTTTTTTTGCAGAATTTACCACCTCTAGGGTCAGATGTTTAGTAACCTTGGTCATTGTCCTACAGCTGTGCTAGAAAATCACAAGCACCTTGATGTCATCAGAATATTGTTTAGGGATTGAAAACTATTTGGAGGAAGGGAAGTGAGGTGGGGGGGGGGGTTTACTAACCCAAAATCAGAATTCCTTGTAATTCCTGGAAATGGTGGAATCTGAAAGAAAGTAATATGCTAATATTTAAAGCTAAGTACCCAGACGAAATCAGGTTTTATGAATGGCGTTAATATTGAATTGAAAAAGAATATTTTTCGTATTATGTTTTTTTTCTTTTACACATAATGATCATTTTTATAGAGAGGTCGCGGACTTTACAGATTTATTATTTTATTATTTCTCCGCCTATAATTTACCTACAGTGGCCAAAGTTGTCGCTGCAAAAATTGATACTTTATTCCATTTTTATATAAAGTGTTTTATTGATCTTTGGAAACGCATCATTCGTAATGAATTATAGGACATTGTCGACATTCAAAGGTGGGATCATATTTTATGACGTTAGTTTTGGAAACGTGTAATTCATTTCATATCAGCATTTGTTTAAGGGGGATTCGTTTATAAAATGTTTGACTTGGTTAAGTTTAATTTTATATTTATAATAAATAGTTGATGTCAGGAATATTTCAGGCAGATTCAGACCAAATACAAAATTTTCATAAAAATCCCGGATGCCTAAGTCACGTGTGAGATTGATTCAAAACAAATACAAGATTTTTTAATTATCATTGATTCTTAAATTTTTAGTAGAACATTTCGATTAATATAGATGGAATTAGTGGTTTTTTTTTTATTTTTACTATATTCTGAATGACTATCAGGCTACTGTCCTAATTTGGCTTAAATTTTACCTGTTTTATTTTGCTTAACATTTCACTATGGTTGAGAATCCTTGTGGCTGTTTTCCGTTGGTAGATCGGAAGGTTTTCATTTTCCCATGAATACTCATCCCCCATGCAGGTTAACATCTGCTGAATCATTCTCCAGAACTCTCTGACTTTCTATTTTTGTAGTATAATTTCTTGGTTATTAATTTTTCATTCACGGTACTTTCTGTGCAGACACCGTTAATCTACACACCCACAATATAAATATATTTATATATATAATATATATGTGTGTGTACTTTTTACGTCTCTGTGGAGTATACATTTAAATGTGCGTATGTCTGCAACACACACACACACATTCCGAGATAAGCTTTTCCGAGGATCAAGGAAGCGAGGAGGAGGTTCCTCCCCCACACTCCACCTCGGCCATGGAAGGTCCTGATCCAGACCATGAAGAGGGTAAAAGTGAGAGATTAGGAAGGTGAGAGGGAGACATATACAGTATATATGGAGAGAGGGGATCGAGAAAAGGGTTAAAGCCGCGGGCTGTGGGGGGTTCTAGGATCCTGTCGGAAGGGTATGTGACTTCAGGGGGAGGGTAGGGGGTATTGGGATGTTTCCAGGGTAGCTGGGGGTTAGGGGTGGCTTAGCCAGGGGGTTCAGGAGATGTATATTCATGAAGCTTTAGGCGATCGCCTGCCACCATCCATCCGACGGGATGTTGGGTCGCCCGACACACGGCATACAGATGGGGATGCTAATGCCGCCATTTGCTCCAGCACGCCTCACTAACCTATGCCTCTTCCTCCCCCTCCTCCTCCTCCTTCATCCTCCTACCCTCCTCCCCATCCCCTCCTCTTCTTCCTCTCGCTGCTCTTGAACTCCTCTCTCTCTCTCTCTCTCTCTCTCTCTCTCTCTCTCTCTCTCTCTCTCTCTCTCTCTCTCTCTTCCCCTTTCCTATCCCCCCTCCCTCACCCCGTTCATCACCCATCCCCCTGAGCCTCTCTCTCTCTCTCTCTTACTGCATATCCCTAAAAAAACTTCTTCTTCTATGTATCAGGTCAAATTACTCGTATACATTTTGTATACAATCTCTCTCTCTCTCTCTCTCTCTCTCTCTCTCTCTCTCTCTCTCTCTCTCTCTCTCTCTCTCTTCCCCCCCTCGTTTAAACTCCCCCAACCTCGTGAATCTCTCGCCTTCAGATTAGGTCGTCGGCACCTAAGTTGTCTCAATGAAGAGCCCGACACAAATCAAGCATAAGGGAATGGCGATTTGTGCGAGGGTAATCTTCCTGCAGCCTTTCTCTCTCTCTCTCTCTCTCTCTCTCTCTCTCTCTCTCTCTCTCTCTCTCTCTCTCTGCATGTAACTAAAAAACTTGTTCCTTTTTTTATTCATGTCAAATAGTTTTGCTTTTATTTTGTATACTCTCTCTCTCTCTCTCTCTCTCTCTCTCTCTCTCTCTCTCTCTCTCTCTCTCTCTCTCTCTCCATATAACTAAAAACTTATTCCTTATATTTTATTCAAACCAGATTCTCTCTCTCTCTCTCTCTCTCTCTCTCTCTCTCTCTCTCTCTCTCTCTCTCTCTCTCTCTTTCTGCATATCGCCAAAAAAATTAATTGTAGTCAGGTCAAATTGCTCTTATACATGAATCTCTCTCTCTCTCTCTCTCTCTCTCTCTCTCTCTCTCTCTCTCTCTCTCTCTCTCTCTCTCTCTCCTAAAAACTTCCTCATTTTTCATTCTGGTCAGATTACTCTGTGTGTGTGTATTTGAATCGCCTTTAACCACTATCATAATTTAAATGATATTTGGGGAATTTCGTACACAGAAAACAGATTGATAGCATTGATGTTTAATGATTGATTTTTATCTGGTTTATGCAATTAACGTCTAAACTAATTAAACAGCTCATTCTTAGAATTTAATCATCGACATGAACTTAACAACCCCAGTGAGAACGTAACCCTCTCTCTCTCTCTCTAGAGAGAGAGAGAGAGGTCATTATTTTGCAGAGGGAACGACACCCATAAACAAACCTGAGGCTGGAAGCGGCGGCGGCGGCGAACGTCGTTTATCTATCGGGAGCATATTGTTTTATCTTCCGTTATCGCGGCGGCGGCGTGAGGTCTTTACGACCGAGTAGCAGCGATACTTGCGACCTTAACCTTAAGCTCGAAAATCCCGTTACGTTATAAGGTATAATGACCCTTACGGATAACTTTCACATGGGTCGTTTTTGAGATGACGGAAGGTTCTTTTCAGTTAAAGGACTTTCTCACTTGATCCATATATTGAGTACTTGTTTCCTCTTCCTTTCGCTGTGACACAACCTGACGCTGCTGCGTATACATACGCTTTTAATGGGTCCTTGCGTCATATTGATTTCGTTTAATGGTTACGTTTTGGGTGTGTGCTACGCTAGGTTGGTGAAAAGAAGGAGAGAGAGAGAGAGAGAGAGAGAGAGAGAGAGAGAGAGAGAGAGAGAGAGAGAGAGAGACGACTCTTATGAAAACGTAAAGCGATAATACAAACATCCAAAAGAATCCCGTGCGGTACAGTGCTGCTCAAGTTAATTTTATTCCAGTATACCATTATTATGAATGCCATCCGCAAATGTTTAATCGTGGGTTAATTTCATAAAAAAAAAAGTTTATACTCGATTTGTAATACAGACTTCGTAAATGATGCATTTTTGTGACATACAGGTGTCTATGAGTTTGTTAGTTTTATAGAGAGAAACTGAAACGGTTAGCTAATTTTAGAAGCATATTTCGAAGTTCTGTCGAGAGAAGGGAGAGTCAGAGGTTTGGCGTCGTTCATGTAAAAGAGAGAAGATGAATGAAGCGTTACTGAAATTTTAACAGGATTTGGAGTATGATGCCAGCGATGTAGTTCACATTGAGACCAGATAGAGTTACCGGACGCATTTTCCCAAGATGTAACCGAATATCGGGACCTATCCTTGAGTTAATAATTAAAATCTAACCTAACCCAACCTAACTTAACCTAACCTAGGATCATGGCAAAAAAACCGGGGCTGGCGCAATGCTAGCATACATCTCAGAAATTACGTATTGAGCTAAGCACGACGATGAGTCATTACAGTTTGTGGTTTATGTATGATAAGAATCCTCCTCAAAGTATCTGGTATGAGTCGCGTTGTTATCTACATAATTCAGATATTTGTAGGCAGTAAAAACTGCTCTTGCCATAACTCTCTTTTTAAGTGTTGCTATTAAAGAATGGGCTACATTCCCATATTAGGGATAATTCGTAGTCTGTGGCCCAGTTAGGGAATTCGGGATGGGCTGGGTTGTGTGAAAATGTTTTTATCTTGTTTAATCTTTTTTGATATCCTGGCCGTAGTTTCTTTAGGATGTAGGTCGATTTATTTGAGATATGTTTTTTTTTATCGAAAGACGAATAGCAGCGTTTTATCGCCCTCGTTTTTACGGTAGTTGTCAAATATTCCAGTTTTTTTTTTTTTTTTTTATTTCATGGTTATGTTAATTTACCTAAAAGATTTTAAAGCGTGTAATAATGCCGATATATAATTTCTTAACTAATGCTGCATCAGTCTGCCTAATATGATATTTATTATAAGTAATTTTTGGCTGCGTATTAATAAGCTTTTTTTTTTTTCTGTCAAATTTCTCACCGAGACACCCACTAGACAGAGCTGACCTCGAGAGGTCTGTAAAGACGGTTTTAAATCTCAATTCAAGGATGTCATTTCTTCAAATTTGCATTTATGTGCCGCTTAAAAAGTTGGCGAAGACCATCGGCTGGTACTTGACTCTCATCCGACCTTGATTTTGCGTTTTATATTTTCATGGCAACTTTTTTTTATTATTATTATTAAAGGTGCACTTAGAACTCAATTCGAGTACGTAAACGATAGCGCTACCACTAAAAGACTGTTTGGTTCTTTAGTCTAGTTGAGAGGTAATACTCCCCCTAAACCGGTTTAACTGCTGTACAGTAGATTTAACAGCCATACACGAGTTTGCATTCCACAGATTTGTTTCATATACATTTTAGATTCTACAGGTTTAAGTCATACGCGATTTCAAAGCTGTAAATGCAGCAATAATTTGCTGGTAACCAGAAGGTAAAGATGATGTCATATTGCTTTTAAAGATTGTTACTTAATTCATATAAGATTTATGAAATAGGATCCTGGCTATTTATCTGTTCTGTTTCGTTAATGTTTTCCGGAGTCTGTTGAGAGATGATATTGTCATGACGGCTGAAGTCGTGTACAGAGATTTAAGCTTTTACCAGATGCATGCTCATTCTGTAGCAGCATGTTATGAGTATACATATGCACACACACAACACACACATACATATACTGTACATGTACATACATATATATACATAATATATATATTATATATATTCATATATATATATATATATATATATATATATATATATATATATATATATATATATATATATATATATATATATATATATATATATATGAAGAAAGCGCATACAATGCCATATTACCTTTTAATGTTGGCTGTTGATTTGACCATAACGCGAAAGTGGGCTTGGGACCGGTGGGTACTGGTTCATATACAAGAAGCAGGAGTCTGCAGAACACTGTTAAGCGAAACCTTTTTGAATGGGATTACTGTAGCGTTATATAAAACAGTTCTACAGAAGAATGAAAAAAAAATCTACAAAATCAAAGGGTTTGATTTTTTCCTTGTAATGACAGTTAGTATTCTTTCTAGTGGACCATAGCAGTGATGTTGATGATGGTGAAAAAGTGTAACAGTTCTCATTCTTTCTTGCGTCGAGTGTCCTTACATAAAGGCATTTTGTTTTCGTTGCAATTTCGTTATTTTATCATTCATTTGGCGATTTGTATGTAGAATTACTTTTAACATAATCTGAACTGTAAAATGACACTTTCAATGTGTTGTGAATGTGGTTAATATGTGGTTTGCATTTGATTTGTTATTATTGGTAGTCGAGCATTCTTATATAATGTCTGTACAAAAGCGAGAAAGTGAGATGTTTTGGTAAATATCAAAATAAGATAAAGCTCTGTCGTCTTTCTTTGTTTTGTGCCAGTTAGCCATTAAAAGGAGTGACTTAGAATGGTGAAAATAATTCGTTGTTTTGTGTGTTACTTTGTCACTTTACTCGGACTTCGAATGGAGGAAAAAAAATTCTTTGTTTTGTATGTTACTCTGTCACTTTATTTAGACTACGAATGGCGAAAATAATTAGTTGTTTTGTACGTTACTTTGTTACTTTATTCAGACTTCGAATGAAGACAATAATTCGTTGTTTTGCATGTTACTTTGTGTTACTTTGTTCAGACGTCGAATGGCGAAAATATTTTTTTTATATTACTTCATGTTACTTTATCCAGACTTCGAATGACGAAAATAATTCGTTGTTTTGTATATTACTTTATGTTACTTTATTTAGACTTCGAATGACGAAAATAATTCGTTGTTTTGTAATATTACTTTATGTACTTTATCCAGACTTCGAATGACGAAAATAATTCGTTGTTTTGTACATTATTTTATGTTACTTTATCCAGGAGCTGAAGTATCAAGCACCGTACCCTCTAACCTCTTTCACCTTAATACCAGAAGAGTATTGACCAGACGGTCGCTATAGGCAATTCACTTTATGTTGGGATAGGCTCTGGACTTAATCACCTGCTGGTTTGCGTCAGGAAGTCCACAGGGCTTATCTGCTGATCTCTCTGAGGCACAAACTTTGTATACACACATGGACACACTCTTGAAAGCGATCGATACTGATTTGCATTTGCGTGGCTCGCAATCAGTCGAATGCGGCTGGTTTTTTTTTTTAGTTAATTCAAGTTTATGTAGTGGTTGCGTTTCTTGTAGATTATTATTATTATTATTATTATTATTATTATTATTATTATTATTATTATTATTATTATTATTAAAGTAGTTTAACCAGACGACTGAGCTGACTTTATGTTTTAGTAAAGTTCTATTTGGAAGCTGAGTTGTAGGCAGTGAAAGGACTTACGAGAGACTTTCCAAAGTGTTTTTATCGTTGTGAATCACTCACGATAAACTGTACTCATGTCTTTTTCCCATTCATAATATTCGGTTCCCACACAACTAAGGATCCCGGTACCTTATTTTTCTCTTGACGTATACCAGATGCATTCCAGAGCTGAAATGTCACCATTTGTTTTGGAAGCATTTCTTCGTCAAAGGCATCTTTGAGGTAATACACCATAAGGGTGAAATGACCTTGCTTACCTGGTCAAAAGACCTTTTGTTAGACATATGGAAAATGACGAAAGGGATGCGAAGCGTCACCTGTGAAGCATCTTCTTCCCTCTTCTTCTCCCTGCTGAGAGATGCGTCTGTGTTCTTCCCCTTTACCTCTTTCCTCCTCTTCCTGTGACTTCTGGGTTTGGGGGCTAGGGTGCTAAGCCTCCTTTCCCTTATCTCCAGTTCTTAAGGTTAATGACTATTCCCTCGATCCCGAAAGCCTTTGTCATCTGATACTTGACTCCGAACGAAGAGCTGATCATTATCGCCATTTGCGTTTTTGAGACTTGGAATTTACTACAGATTTATTACGGATTAAATGATAAATTCCTGGCGTGTCAGAATGACTTGCTTGAAACGATGGACTTCTGTACAGAAGAGTAAGGTGGATGTTTGCTTGCATTCAGTGGGAGTAATGTATGCCTAGCCCTAACGACGTCTTATCCCATCTTTCCTGAATGTTTTGCTTGAACCCAAATCATACCGGTAGGTGAGGTCAGGTCATACTCCTGTATTTGGTGTGATCCGAGTTGGAGAAGGGACCCGAATATTTGAAATTTCAATAATTTTAACTTTTAAAGATTTAATTGTGTAATAAAAATACAGAGGGTGTGTAATATATGACAAATTAGAAGGAAGTAGAGGCTTTTATGCATAAGATAACAATGTTGAATAATTGTAAATATTTTCAAGTTTCGAAAATGGAATACTTAGAGCTCATTGTCACGGGACAAGATTTTTTCAGTTTCAACTGTTTAAGATTTATTTGTGTAATACAAATAAAGGGGGCATATAATATGACAAATTAAAAGAAAGTAGAGGTTTTTTCGATAAGTTTACACTGTTGAATAATTGTAACTATTTTTAAATTTCGAAAGTGGAATCTTTGCAGCGCATTGGCACGGGACATTTTTTTTTTAAATTTCACCTTTTTAAAATTTATGTGTAATAAAAATACAGAGGGTATAATATATAACCAATTAAAAGAATGTAGATTTTTTTTTGCATAAGTTTGCAATTATTCACCATTGTAAATAATTATAAACAATTTTAAATTTGGAAAGTGGCATCTTCCCACCGCATTGCCACGGGACAGGATCATCCTAAGCCCGGTGAATTCAAGAGGCTGGATCAGGGCTGGGAGATCTCCAGTCGTGTCAGATCGACAGGATAAGATGCTGTAGGGCCCTCGAGAGATGAATGGCTTGACCCACAGCCTCACCTTCGCCCTGAGAGATCTCCCATCGCGTCGTCTGCGATAGGCGGTCGGTCTTCAAAATAAGTTGTTTTCGATACTGCGTGCGCTTCGAGGGCAGAATTGCTTCTCTCTCTCTCTCTCTCTCTCTCTCTCTCTCTCTCTCTCTCTCTCTCTCTCTCTCTCTCTCAGGGAGCTTTCGAGGTCAGAATTACTCTCTCTCTCTCTCTCTCTCAGAGACCTTTCGAGGTCAGAATTTCTCTCTCTCTCTCTCTTAGAGAACTTCGAGGGCAGAATTACTTCTCTCTCTCTCTCTCTCTCTCTCTCTCTCTCTCTCTCTCTCTCTCTCTCTCTCTCTCTCTCTCTCTCACGATTGCGAGGCCAACTCGTAGAAAAATTCAAAATACTGGAAGGCATAACAAAAGTAGACAGTAACCTCTTCACATTAAACGAAAACCAAACAAGAAATGATGGATGGAAACTAGAACTGAACTGAAGAGATACAACACATCTCATTGTGGAAACTCCTTTACATACAAGATATGTGACACAGGGAATAAACTGCCACCAGAAGTTGTCAACAGCAGCAGTGTGGAAGAGTTTAAAAAAAAGCTAGACAAAATCATTAGAACACTGTGAATGAACAGTGAAACCTGCTCCTAAAGATAAGTGAGCACATAATGTCTCCTTGGATGGACTAAAGAGTTTTGAGACATCCTAATCCTTGCAACTCCTTGCAATTCCTTGTAACACTCTCTCGGAGAGTTTTCGAGGTCAGAATTATTCTCTCTCTCTCTCTCTCTCTCTCTCTCTCTCTCTCTCTCTCTCTCTCTCTCTCTCTCTCTCTCTCTCTCTTCTGCGTCAGCGTCAAAATGTTTTCTGTCACAAAAATATTAATTAATTTTCTGCCTTACGGTAGTGCAGCCTCGTTGAAGTTAGAAAATTATCATCGCTTACAGATAATCTGTAAATACGGTATGAGCAATTTTTTCCTCTTATTTTTGCATTATTTGCTTACTGCTTATGAAAATATTGTGTCTTAAAGCTTCATATGCATAACGATCTCCTATTTGCAGTTGTGATATGCATATCACGGAGGTTTCTGCTTACATTCAGTTCAAGAGTGCATATTCACGTTTGCGTCTATTCATTCATACGTACGCTTCTTCGTCCTTTAAGTAATTTTCATTTAACATCCACATTTCACCTCTAAAGAAGGATTTTTAAATCCTTGTTTTTTTATTTCCTTTGCAGTCTGTAATTTCATTTCGCTACAAATGTCTTATGCAAACTCGTTAATAGTGAATTATTAGCAGTATTTATGTACCCACATGTCTTGGTGGATTTTTTTATTAGTTTTCTGAAAAGAAAACTATTGTGCCGGCTTTGTCTGTCCGTCCGCACTTTTTTCTGTCCTTTTTCTGTCTGCCCTCAGATCTCAAAAACTACTGAAGCTAGAGGGCTGCAAAGTGGTATGTTGTTCAACCACCCTCCAATCATCAAACATACCAAATTGCAGCCCTCTAGCCTCAGTACTTTTTCTTTTATTTAAGGCTAAAGTTAGCCATAATCGTGCTTCTGGCAACGATATAGGATAGGACACCACCGAGCCGTGGTTAAAGTTTCATGGGCCGTAGTTTATACAGCATTATACCGAGACCGCCGAAAGGTAGATCTATTTTCGGTAGCCTTGATTATACGCTGTAGCGGCTGAACAGAAAACTCGATTGTGCCGAAGAAACTTCGTCTCATTATTGACTTGTTTTTAACTAAACAAGCACCAAATAGTAATTTTCTTCACACAGGATATTTCACAGTTAAAGCGTTTTGTTATTTGTCTTATGTGTGAGATCCTTTCGTGGTCATTCTGTTACTGCACTACTTTTTCAGCATTTTTTGTTCTCTCGTCATGCTTTGCTATTTGCTTGCTATACTATTTTGTAGACTTCAGATTTCATTAAGTTTTTTTTTTTTTTTTTTTTTCGTTATCATTCATCCTTGGCAATACTCTGAATTTGTCCTGTTCACATGCCGCATCTTTGCATTTCCTTCAGTAGCAGGACGCCTATGTATATATGGTTATGATTCTCTCTCTCTCTCTCTCTCTCTCTCTCTCTCTCTCTCTCTCTCTCTCTCTCTCTCTCTCATATTCACCGGCCCTTCCGAGTGTATATATGTTTGTGTCACCCCGTGCTGTATTCCGTTTCTCCCGCAACACCCTTTCTTACGGTCTTCTTCTCCCTATAATCTTCTGGTAATATCCTACATCTCCGTATCCTCCCCCGCCCCCCTTCCCTTTCCACCCCGCTCCCCCCAAGTACAGGTAACCCTCGAGACCTGTCCGCCCTATTCAACCTTTTGACTTTCCACCCGTTCGTCATATTTCGGCGTAAGAGTGATCACCTTTTTGTGTGTGTGTTTGTTTGTACTTGCGCAGATGTTGGTCCTTGTGAACTTGCGTATGGTTTGCGTACTAGTGTGTTAGCAATGTCAGTGGGATGTAAGGGAAATCCGATGGATGCACGGTGGCTTTTTTTTTTTCTTCTTTTTTAGCCAACTCAACATTGACGTTTGAACGTTATTGCCTTTGTAATTCGTAAAGTAAGATCCATTCCTTCAACAGTTCTCTCTCTCTCTCTCTCTCTCTCTCTCTCTCTCTCTCTCTCTCTCTCTCTCTCTCTCTCTCTCTCTCAACACGCGCATACACGAACACACACACACGGGTTTGGAAATAAAGTAGGAACCGGTCAGGACCTACACCTGGTCTCTTATTTTTTCACCTGTGATAAACGAAGCACGTGTTGAAGTGATTATAATCATTTATATATATATACACACACACATATCTACATGCATAAAGGCATGTGGTTTACTCCAAGCTTACCCCCATCAGTTGACCTAGCTGTGAATGATTATTGCTTTGTAGTTGGGTGTCAAGAAAAGGACTTGCTGTGATTCGGAAGGGGCCTGCCTTTTCTGCCCATATATATATATATATATATATATATATATATATATATATATATATATATATATATATATATATATATATATATATATATATATATATATATATATATATATATATATATATAAATATATATATATATATATATATATATATATATATATATATATATATATATATATATATATATATTGTTTCCTTTAAATCATCTTTTGATGAATTTTGATTTACACTAGATACGTACCTTTTCTACTGTCACTTGCGGTGTGATTTCTCTGTAGCTAAAGTAGCCTGTCACTCATGAACCCAGCTAAGTTCACTGAACGAACTTTCAGTGTATACTTTTTGAGAATCCATAATGTATCTCGCTGATATTATTCGGAGTATGTCATTTACTTTTCTTTGCCGTGCCATTTACGTTGTTGAAGAGAAACTCACACTTTTTCCTATTAATGACCCTAATTTCAATTTTCTAAATTGTTCATGCGGCCAGCACTTTTCGAATGCTATCAACCATGACGTAACGAGCTTGGCAAATCGCCGAAGCTGCTCCGAAGATAAGAAACGCTCATTAATTAGCGTAGTTGTGACGTTTGGTCGTTCTGTGTAATGCGGAGTATCTTAGGCCATGGATAGCGTATGCGGGCGTGAAGTGGGCGTGTGTAGTTTATTTCGGTATTTTCTAGAGTGCTTCTCAGTTTGGAAAGTCGTTTTGTATGATATTTTGTTATTAATTGGACTAGAACATTATCTTTTGGAAAAAATATTGTAATTTTGAATATTTTGTAGTTGTGGAGTATTTTGATTTTGTGGTCAGTGAATCTGTCTATCTATCTATCTATCTATCTATCTATCTACGGTGGCGGGGTGGGGAGGGGATGGCGGTTGCTTGTTGTGCAGAAACCTGACGAACTGACCATGCATGGTCTGTAGGCGTGTGAGACTAGAGGGGTGATGGAATGGGCTGGGTGAGTCGGGTGGGATTGGTGGGGTGGCGGCGGTCATTACCCAAGACAGTTATCTACCTCATTAGCACCGGGTTACTTCTTATGATGTTTATAATTATGCCCATAAAGTAGTTGTTTTATATCCTTTTTTATTCTTTCCCTCTTCTTTGTTTTATAGTAGTTTCAGAGTCGTTCCTCTCAGTAAGTGTCACGATGCGTGAGTTCCACGCGGATGCCAGTTGTTTCGCTGTAATTTTTATTCCTCCTCCTCCTCCTCCTCCTCCCCCTCCTTCTTCTTCTTCTTCTTCTTCTTCTTCTTCTTCGTTTTATAACGAAGAACTTGACTCGCTTCTCATGTTCCATAGGTGGGGTTGGAATCATTGGAAAAATAGAAAGTGATAGTCTCGGGTATAGGAATGTGAATTATGGAGAGAAAACCCAAAGAGGGGGAAAAAAGTTAAGTATATCTTAGTTTAACCAGACCACTCAGCTGATTAACAGCTCTCCTAAGTCTGGCCCGAAGGATTAGATTTATTGTACGGTGCTAAGAACCAATTGGTTACCTAGCAACGGGACCTACAGCTTACTGTGGGATCCGAACCACATTATAGCGAGAAATGAATTTCTGTCACCAGAAATAAATTCCTCTTATTCTTCATTGGCCGGTCGGAGATTCGAACTCGCGGCCAGCAGAGTGCTAGCTGATAACGGAACCCATTCGCCCAACGACGAACCCAAAAAGGGGGAGATTAATTGATCGTGAAGACTGTCTTAGTGACACTAAAATCATTAACTACTGTTTTTTTTTCTCTGTAAGCAGAAGTTTCCGTTTATTTACAAATTATATTGTGATGTTTCACTAGAAATTATTTTCGTGCTCTAATAAAGGACCATTAATATAGAGGCGGGGTATTTTATACTAGACTTATTCGTACTACCGATGATTTTCATGTTCTCATAAATAATTTGTTAGAAGGGGGTATTAATACCAGAATTATTCTTGATCACACATGATAAGCATGTTCTTATAAAGGGCAAATATTAGAGGGGGTTATTTTATGCTATAATTATTCTTATCACATTTGATTTTCATGTTCTAGTAAAGGACAATTATAAGAGGTGTTTTATACTAGAATTATTCTCAAAAGGTGGTTGTGTTTTTCGTCTTTGCCTTCTCTTTTTATTATTATTATTATTATTATTATTATTATTATTATGCAGAAGCTAAACCCCTCTACAAATGGAACAACCCTACAGGGACTATTGACTTGAAATTAAAGCTTTCAAAGAATACGGTGTTCATTAGAAAGAAGTTACAGATGATAACAGGAAATACAGAAAGAAGAGATCAGTTATAAGAAAAGAAAAAAAAATTAATCCTTACAAGCTCCAGTGGACAAACGCCGACAGACACATTTCTCCGGATCGCAAGAACCTGTTGCAAAGAAAAAGGGAAAACGAAAAGTTCTGTGATGTATTTGTGAAGAGAAAGAATCTTGAAAGAGAGCCAAAAGGAACTGAATGAGAGTTCTGGTGGCAAGCAGTGTGCTTGAATGATATTCAGAACCCACATAAACCACAATATAGCCAGTTTCAATGACGTCTCAACTGAATTTCGTCTCTGTGTGGTTTAATGTACTGTTGCCAACTTCCAAATGAACTCATTCATAATAAAAGATAATGTAAAAATAGTGAAAGCCACGAGCATGAAACAACATCAGGCGCTCTTATAGCAAAGGAGCTCATAACTATGAATAATAATTGAAAGAATAGTGAAAAACAGCTTAGTTAGCAAAGTAATGTCAGACTCGTTCATAAGAGCACTTGTAGACGATAAGTACTCAGGAGTTTTTGGGATTTTTTTTTATTCATTCATCACCGGTATAATAATACTTTCATAACATTATTGCAAGTGTTTAATATTTGATATTCCCCTACCCCCGTTCTTTTTTTGTTTACTGACAGTGCAAAAAAAGGACTGTTTTGACCATTACACCGTGTGTGCAGAGTTATGTTTGGTTCACGGTATTACCTTTCAATACTGTCGTAAACCTAATATTTCACGTATTTATTGTTACGATATCCTCTTTTCTCCATTAAAATTGCGGTAGGAGGATTGTTTTGTCCATTTACAATGTATGTAATAAGTGTGTTTGTCCACAGTATTTACCTATGAGGAGTGGGATCAATGGGCGTTAGTTTATTTTAGAAAAATGGTAGTTTGGAGACGTGAAAGGAAGAGCAAGCGTGCTCTTTGTATAATTTGTATAATTCATGAGGTATTCTCATGGACATTTGAACGCGAGCTGTTAACACTTATTACTGTTGATTTCATCTCGGGCTTTCTGAATGCATTTATATTTACAAGTCTAATTTTACGTCCGTGTTTTACCCAAGAACCGTAATAAAAGTTTCTACAATTCAAGGAAGCGTCCTGAAATTCTCAGGCGTAAATTACGCGCACTTCGAAGCCAAGCAAAAAAAAAAAAAAAAAAAAACAGCCCACTTTTCCTTTCTCCAGAATCTTTTGCAAGGGTCATACTATGTGCGTGCGTGCGCGCGTGTATGTGTGAGTGTGTGTGAGAGAGAGAGAGAGAGAGAGAGAGAGAGAGAGAGAGAGAGAGAGCATCCGAGGATATCTTACCAGATTATGGGCGTCTCAGTCAAGGGTGTCGAGAGGGACTTAGTGGAAGGGAAGGAGGAGGATACAGGAGGAGGAGGAGGAGGAGGCAGCAGCAGACGCCGACGGACAACGACGATGTCGACCCAGGAAGGGCGTGTTGGGACGCCGCCTCTCACAAAATACGAAGATTTTTACTCTGATAATATGTTGTCATGGAGGGGACGGTCATTTGCTTCTTTAATTTACTGCTTCAGGGCCTTATTGGGCGACTCTTGCTATATTGGAGATCGCTTTGGCCCATGCAAAAGAGACACACACACACAGACATACACACAAACACACACACACACAGATTCTCGATGCTTTTTTGATGAGGGCTTGTCTTTCTCTTGTTTTGGTTTCCCTTGTCTGAAGATGTATACGCCAATCTCTCTCTCTCTCTCTCTCTCTCTCTCTCTCTCTCTCTCTCTCTCTCTCTCTCTCTCTCTGTGGCAAGAGATGATCGTGTTTACAATGATATGTCGACTGGATAGATTATTCACAGACATTTTGTGCAGGCATATCAATATATTATTGCGTTTTGCTGGTATAATGATAGTTTTTATTCTTGTCACCGGAAAGCAATTTGTGTAAGTGAAAGAATGATGGCAAAAAATTGTCATTATATATATACTATATATATATATATATATATATATATATATATATATATATATATATATATATATATATGAATCACGAAAATACGGAATATATATATGATATAATATATATATGTATATATGAATCACGAAAATAAAGACAAAAGACAAAAAGGAAAGAGAAACAGGAGTGCTGCAAGGCCTTTTGATCTTCCTTTACTTAGATGCTAAGCAAAGGACGATAAGTCGAAAGGCCTTGCAGCACTCCGGTGTTTCTCTTTCCTTCTTGGATTTTGTCTTTATATAAACACACACACATACACACACACACACACACACACACACACACACACATATATATATATATATATATATATATATATATATATATATATATATATATATATATATATTAACAAAAACATATATGACAGTTCGATTTGTGTGTATGTATGTATGTATGTATGTAGTTGGTAGATGTATGAAGCGCTAATGTTATGGAAGTTTTCTGCACGATATCCGAGAATGAAGCATTCTTGTGGCAGTAAACTTTGTGTTGCTTTCTCTCCACAACCACCCAAAAATATAAATACATGATGAATAATTCACAAGTCGAACACAATGAAAACGACGTAAGGATGAAGACAAAGACTAGAAATTATCATTGAGAGTTTGGATTTTGAAGCCTATTGGTTCCATGTGTGTGTGTGTGTGTGTGTTTTAGAGGAGTGTCCGATAAAACTTCCATCCTTACGTTGATGTTTCCTTTTTTTTTTTACTAGAAGCCAATGTTCTGCTGAAATGAAACCGCTGAATGGTGGCTATTTTTAATTCAAATGACATTGTTACTTATTTTTCTTGCAGAAGTGCTTGCTAACAGCCGATAATAATTGAAACTATGAATAAATGATTTAAGTCTATTTTGTACGAAGAATTTTCTTGATTCCTGTTTTTATTATTTTCATGGCGCGGAATTATGTTCCACGGGCTACCTCTAGTACCTGCCATCATTTTGATGATAGAACTTGAAAACTGTCAGCACAGTAAAACTTACAGTAACCCGGTCCAACAATAAAAGAGTTTTGATGCTTTAAAAATTTTTTCATGCATACTTCGAGTTGAGTGTTATTACAGTAGATCAGAGAATTCAGGGTGAAGTAGGAATTCTGCTGAAAACTGGTTGAATTGTTACATGCGCTTAGTATTCTTAATGAAATAAGAGTGTGAAGTTGTTTTTAGTTACTATTTGTGACCGCTGTTTTGTCTTTATTGCCAATTATTATTATTATTATTATTATTATTATTATTATTATTATTATTATTATTATTATTGTAAATTGTAGTTGTTGTAGCAGGTGGAGGGGCCACTCACTGAGAACGCTTAGAACATTTAGAATGTAAGTGAAACAAAACATTGCAGAAACTCGCGACGAATGAGTGACTAGTTTGGTGTAAAAGTAGGTCTGCAGGCAATGGGTGAGTTACGTGATGTTCCTGTGGCTGTTCAAATTATGTAACTGCAGTTTACGAAAGAACATGACACACCACAAGTGTGAGCATCTGTTTGTGAATGGAACATGCGTGGGTGATGTTTGCAGTTGGTCCGGTGATGATTGCTGATAGTGACTTGAATGTAGACTTTTGCATGCTTCAAAGTCTGTGTAAGAAGGAGAATATGGAAATGATTATTACCCATAAGTAAAGTAATTAGTGTGAGGTGCTAGTGTAAGTGAAAGATATTAGAATTGAGTTTGAATGTTTGTACGTGATAAGTGAATGGGACGTGTGGTATGATGATTTTAGCGTTGTTTACAAATACTATGAGAGAAGGTGCGACTCACAGAGATAGGTGATGTAATAGGTGTGGAATAGGAGGGCGAGTTTCAAGTGAAGCAAAAGCTTGACTTTTGAAGCAGCTACTGAAGCAGAGTTTTTTTGGTAGATATAGATTGTGGTTGTTAAGTGTCATATGGGAAAATATGAGGAAAAGATCTTGCATGCTGAAACGAATGATCCTACATAGCGTATTTAGAATAAGGACTTGAAATGACGAGAAATGTAGAGATTATAAAGATTTACCACCCCATCATCAATAAATAATAAAAATAGTTGAAAAAATGCATTTGGAGCCACCTCCTCTTATAGGAAATTGCCTAATATTTTATATATATATATATATATATATATATATATATATATATATATATATATATATATATATATATATATATATATATATATGTGTGTATAATTGTATATGATATATGTTTTTGTTTATGTGTGTGTGTTTGATATACATATATATATTTCATGCGTTTGTATGAAATTATTGTAGTGGGAATTAAGGTTGAAAGGTAATGCGTTCCCAAAATGGTTGGAGATTTGTCTTACCAAATGGAATCAGGCAACAGGGAATATTTTATTTAAGGTTAGTAGGAGGCCGGTAGTTTATTCCTTCAAATTGCTGCATAGTGTGCTGAGACAGACACAGACAGATAAGACAGACAGACAGACAGACAAACAGACAGATAGACAGACAGACAGACAGACAGACAGACAGGAGAAGAGTGCGATTCGTCCAGGAAATAGACCAGTTTAAAATAGTATTTAAAAGGAAATGACGCTAAAATTTAAAATACAGTCTTCTAGCAGTGAGTCTTTTTTATGCGGAACCTCATTAAAATTTCTTTTATTACTTTGATGCTAAAGCCTGCCTTGTGTAAAGCACAAATAAGAGACTGTGGAAAGTCATCGTGATAATCTTGTACCAGATAGGCCTAATTTTGTATTGTACCTCAAGGTCTGGATATTTTATATATTTATATACATTGAGTTTTATATATATAATATATTTATCTCCTGCAAATCTGTGTAGTATATGAATTGGGCTTGTATTTTTTTTTTTTTATATAAATTATATGTGTGTGTGTGTGTTTGAAAGCTGTACTTTCATGCGTTTGCTGAAATTATCAGTTTTTAATTACAATTCGTTCCAAAAATGGAAAAATTTGTACCAAATGGAATCAGGCATCAAATGCATAGTTATAAAGTTATCAAACTTTTATAAAAAAATTATTCTAATACGATGTACAGTATGTTCAGCAGTGAAGTACATGTTTACCAGTTTTTATTTAAAAGAAATCTAAAATTTAAAAATACAGTCTTTCTAGCAGTGAGTCTTTTTTATCTCGAAACCTCATTCTCTCTCAACTACTGACACAGCACACACACACACACACACACACACACGAGACACACAGTCATCGTGATAACTTATACAGTATATGTAATTTTATATATGTATAGGTCTGGAAATCATAACACACAATCACATTGAGTTTTGATATAGAAAGTCTAATAACTAAGAAGGTGGTAGACTGTACTGAGTCAGAAATTTTTAATTGCATAAAAATTTTTATTTTGATAAATATATAGCTAAAGTAATTTTATAAAAAAATTATGCTATACGATATACTGTAGTATGTTCAGTAGTAAAGCACATGTGCACAGAGAGTTCAGTTTTAGAGAAACGTTCTTTCTGTCTCTGAATAAAACTAAACATGTGCTTTACTACTGAACATACTGTACATCGTATTAGCATAATTTTTTTTATAAAATTACTTTAGCTATGCATTTCCTCAAAATAAAAAGTTTTTCTGTAATTATCAATACTATATATATATATATATATATAGTTATATACACCTTAGTACCTGATTTTATACAACGTCGTTAAATTTATATTTCAATAGACTTATCATATTTTACTGATAAGGAGAATTAAATTTCATTTAATCAAGTTGAAATTATATCTCTCTCTTTCAGCAGTTGGATGAAAGCCACTCACTTTTCTTTTTTCTTTCTTTTTTTTTGTATAGTTTCGCGTGCTTCATCGCATAACCGTATAAAGGTTATTACGACACCAAATGCCGTGTAAGCATGAAAGCTGTGTTGGCTTATTAAAGTAGCGAAGGTTAATAACTACACAAAATATTATACGTTGGTCTTTGAGGAAGCTTTGTTATGGAGTCGTTAATGACAGTAAGAAATTGTATTTTTGGATTTAACGCTGAAATGCATAATTATTTTGTAAGATTCCCTCTTGAATATTTTTCATTTACAACTTTGATTTTGCTTGTTCAGACTACCGCTGTACTTGGAAGCCAAGAGAGAGAGAGAGAGAGAGAGAGAGAGAGAGAGAGAGAGAGAGAGAGAGAGAGAGAGAGAAAGAGTGTGTTCAAACCTTATTTCACTTAAAAGAGAGAGAGAGAGAGTTCAGACTACTGTACTTGAGAGAGAGAGAGATCAGACTACTGTGCATAGGAGAGAGAGATAGAGCGAGCGAGTTCAAACTGCTGTACTTAGGAAAGAGAGAGATACAGTGAGAGAGGGAGAGATATCCAATGACGCGGCGCTGGCAATATATTTTAGGGCGATCACCGTGGCACGAATCCGCGTTTTCTCCCAGTGTGACGAACGAGTTACAAATCACCTCTAACAACAGCGTTCGTTTTATCATTAAAGTTCGAGGTTCGGCAATACGTTCTTTTTTTATGATATGACGAATATCCCCGCCCCTTTTTTAGTCCACTTTTTTTTTTTTTTTTTTTTTGAGAGCCACACACAGCGCTATTATTTAGTGCGTCGTAACTTTTTAATCTCGCGTCCATTTGGTGCTGGCTGCTCAGTCAGCCCGTCTATTATATAAAATAAGGAGGTGCTTGGTCGTTTTGTACCTTGTAATCTTTTATTGTTTCATGTCAGTCTCCGCTCGTAATTGATTGCGGTTGAAGATATTTGTTTGATGGGTTTGACAAAGTATCGATTAAAGGCTTAAGAGATTTCTCTCTTTTTTTAACCAAGTGAGGAAAAGTATAAACCTTCTTCACGGAATGTGAAAGTGTGGACTAACTTTTTTTCACTTTTTTAGCCGAATATGAATAAGTGTGGACTAACTTTTTTTTTCACTTTTTTTAGCCGAATATGAAAAAGTGTGGGCTAACTTTTTTCCACTTGTAGCCGAATGTGAAAAAGTGTGGACTAACTTTTTTCACTTTTTTAGCCGAATGTGAAAAAGTGTGGGCTAACTTTTTTTCACTTGTAGCCGAATATGAAAAAGTGTGGGCTAACTTTTTTTCACTTGTAGCCGAATGTGAAAAAGTGTGGACTAACTTTGTTTTTCACTTTTTTAGCCGAATGTGAAAAAGCGTGGACTAACTTTGTTTTCACTTTTTTAACCGAATGTGAAAAAGTGTGGACTAACTTTTTTCACTTTTTTAGCCGAATGTGAAAAAGTGTGAGCCAACTTTTTTTTTCACGTGTAGCCGAATGCGAGAAAGTGTGGACTAACTTTTTTTTTCACTTTTTAACAGAATGAGAAAAGGCGTAAACTAACTTTTTTACTGAGCAAGAAAAAGTATAAATAACTTTTTATCACTTTTTTACCCGAATTAGAAAAAAGTATAAACTAACTTTTTTCACGGTGCGAGTTTCGTAAATAATAACTTTTTTCACCGAGCGAGAAAAAACGAGAAAATTATAAACTAACTGAGAAAAAGGATAAAATAAGTTAGACAAACTATAAACAAACGTTTTCCACCGAATAAGAAAAACAGATTTTTTTTTGCCGAATGAGAAAAAGTATAAACTAACTTTTTCCACCCCATGAGAAAAATTAGACTTTTCACCGAATTAGAAAAATATAAATTAACTTTATTAACCGAATGAGAAAAAACCGTAAACTAACTTTTTTCACTTTTTTAACCAAGCAAGAAAGTATAAACTAACTTTTTTCACCGAGCGAGAAAAAAGTATTAACTAACTTTTTTTCACCGACTGATAAAAAGTATAAACTAACTTTTATCACCAAATTAAAAAAGTATAAACTAATTTTTAACACCGATTGAAAAAAGTATTTAACTTTTTCATCCAATGATAAAAAGGTATAAAATAACTTTTTTCACCCAACGATAAAAAGTATAAACTAATTTTTATCACCAAATGACAAAAGTATAAACTATCTTTTACCACCAATTGAAAAAAGTATTAACTAACTTTTTTCACCCAGTGATAAAAAGGTATAAAATAGCTTTTTTCACCCAACGATAAAAAGTATAAAGTAACTTTTATCACCGAATCAGAATAAAGTATAAACTAACTTTTTCCACCGAATAAGAAAAAGTAGAAACTATCTTTTTCATCGAATGAGAAAAAACATTAACCAACTTTTTTCGCCGAATGAGAAAAATGATAAACTTAATGAGAAAAGCATGAACTGTATGAGAAAAAGTATAAACTAACTTGTTTCACCGAATAGAAAAAAAGCATTAACTAATTTTTTTCACCAAGTGAGAAAAAGGTATAAACAAAGAAAAAAAAATTAGCTGATGGATGTGACATCATATCCTTTGGTAAGGTTAATGTTAATTATCTTTCTAGAGTCGAGGGAGTAAAAGGAATGCGGCTGAACTTGAGATAATGGCATCCTTTTTTCCGAGGTTCTGTTGTCCTAAAAGATATACAAAAAATAACAAGTATTGTGTATTTAGACCGCAGCTTCCTCTCTTCCGAAGAAGACGCAGCTGTGGCTGCTCGGGTAGAGAAGATAACATTGTGTAATGTTATGTATCGTTACGTTGATAGTGTGCGTGACTTTTGTTTATTACTATTATTATTTTATATATATTAGTATTGGCAAATGTAGATCCCTGTGCGTGACTTTTATTTTTATTATTATTATTGTTTGCAAACATAGATCCTGTGCGTAACTTTTGTTTTATCATTATTATTGTTATTGGTTAATATACAGTAGATCCCTGAAGGCACCGTTTTGTTTTTTATGGACATACGTAACTACATGTTTGTGCTTTTGTGTTCTGCATACCGACTGTAATTTGGGATTCCGAGTTAGAAATTAGGAATATAAAATCGAAGTGTACACAGCTTTTCATAATGGAGTAGAAATTGAAAGAAAACACACTCAGATGTTTATTTATTTATAATTTATCTACCTATCAGTCTTTATACACACACGCACACATATACATACATACATACATACATACATACATACATACATACATACATACATACATACACTGTCTGTAGCTTGGACCCTTGTGAATCTAGTCTTAATTTTTGACATAAGAACAACTTTCATAACTACTATGAAAAACGCAGTTTTTATAGATTATTTCAATAGTATATCGCGTATTATAGCACTACTGGAAGACTGTCTTGCTATCTGTCTGTCTGTCTACCTACACCACCCGCGCGTCGTGTCGTCCATTTTTTTTTTTTTTATTCTTCCGATGACCACACACGGTAAAAGGATCTGTGAATAAAATCAGCATATTTTATCCTCGTTGTGAAAATATATTTATATACAAAGCTTTAATGTGATGTATCTAAGGTTCGACATGGAACCCCGCCTTGCCAGCCTTTATCTTGTATGTTGTTGCTATACGTGTACCATCCTTGTGTTATTGACAGCGAACACGTGTCTTCCTCAGCCACTTGCCGTCGTTTGATACCTGTATGGGTTGCGTGGAAGCTTTGGGTGGAGTGGCGGGAGATATGGTAAGCTTTTATGGCACCTCATTTGTCTTTGCTTTTCAGGAATTCTGAAAGATTATTAGGGTGTGTGCGGTGTTTCCTTGTCTCCGGGAACCGTATTCCTGTGTGAAATGTTTGCTGTAATTGTGCTGGTAATGTTGGTTCTTACACGTTTTAGGGTTGTGTTGAACTAAAGAGAACATTTCTCTTCCTCTGTAAGTCATTACAAATTTTATTAGACCTCATTTTTGTGGTTTAAAAAACCTTTTCATAACATTTCAGATTGATTACACATATGCTAATCCTAAAAAATATTTTAGAATTTCATAGTGCACAGGAAGTGTCATTAACCTCTGTTGGTTTTCGTGAAGACGCTAACTTTTCAGATGATATTTTATTTTTATGAAATTGTGTAGAGTATATTATGTATAACAAAGTAAGTACTACAAATTTCCAATCGGGAATTCCTTGATATTTATAAATGAGTGAACCTGTACGCGTGTATGTAGTGTAAAGAAATACATCAACCTCTGTAAGCTGATGGGTGTTGAGGGTGGTAAATGCAGGGTGGATGAGAACGAAAGAAATATGTGTTGCTGAAGTGTTTTGAAGCAGACAAATTTCAGTCATTGATCAAAATGTCCTCATCCTGAGTGCCTGCGAAGACAACGCCAAAAACGAGAAGTAACAAATGAACGTTCATAATATCGAGATAGTAAAGATAACGAATAATCTCTCTCTCTCTCTCTCTCTCTCTCTCTCTCTCTCTCTCTCTCCAAAAAGGGGAAGGAGTAACAAATGAAGTCATAATATCGAGATACGAAAAGGTGAAGAATCGTTTTCTCTCTCTGTCTCTCTCTCTCCAAAAAAGTGGAAGGAATATTAATGAACGATAATAATGTCGATAACGAATCCTTCTCTCTCTCTCTCTCTCTCAGCATTCATAAGTCGCGGCCGCTGCCACCTTCTTAATTGTTGTTTTTGCTGACCCTTTTGTTACCTGAGGCTGCAGGAGGGAGGACCTCTCAAACAGTCCCACCGAGAGTGATGGAAAGGGACCTTTCGGAAAGCACCAGGGGTGGGAGGGGGGAGGGCGGGGTGAGTCGGTCGGTCCTGGCTTTTGATGATTGTTGTGGGAAGATGATGTAGTGGGATTTGGGTTAAAAGTCTCTCTTTTTTTTTTATGGCCTGGTCTTGTGTAGGAAGATGGGCACCTACTACTTCGTCGTCTTCTTCTTCTTCTTCTTCTCTTCGGTTTTGTGAACACAGTTGTCATCCAGTTCGTTGCGTCGTGTAAATTATTTTTGTAAACATATTACAACCACGCCTGATTTGCATGTCTTCTCTCTAATGTATGCGTGTGTCGATTATGTATATATACATATACATATATATATATATATATATATATATATATATATATATATATATATATATATATATATATATATATATATATATATATATATATATATATATATATCTTTTCTTCTTCTTCTTTTAACGTGCTTTATATATATACAGCATTATTTAGATTATGTATATATACATATATATACAGCATATACTATATATATATATATATATATATATATATATATATATATATATATATATATATATATATATATATATATATATATATATATATATATATATATATATATATATATATATATATATATATTTATATGTATTTGTATGTAATGTATATTATATATGTACGTGTGTGTGATTAGATTATATATATATATATATATATATATATATATATATATATATATATATATATATATATATATATTATATATATATTATTTATATATATTATATATATATATATGTGTGTATATAAATATATGTTTGTATGTATGTCCGTACGTATGTATGTGTATGTCCAAGCGTGTGCGACCCGATCTGTCAACATTAAACAGTCTTTCTAAATAGGGTGTAGCCACAGGAAAAATATCACAACTGTCACTGCTGCATTCATAATTTGTTAAATCAAGGGTAAACCCCTGTGCAGTCTAATTTCCACTTTAGGAGCTTCATAAACTTACAAAGAAGGTTCATCAGAAGCACTTCAAAGGCCCCTCCCCCCCTCCCCGTAGAAGCATGAGTAAATGTATTTATTGTGTGTATGTTTTATAGTATGAGAACGTATGTCTGTGTGGTATTTTATCTTAATCCTTCGGGCCAGCCCTATAAGAGCTGAAAGTCAGCTCAGTGGTCTGGTTAAACTGCTTTAATACTACTGCTACTTCCCACTATACACTTTATGCCATTCATTCTTTTATAGCTTCCACTGTTGAGCCTACTGGATAGTGACACCATTATTTTCCAGTACTTATTGAACCCCCATCTATTTCACCCCTTCCAAGCTGCTTTTTCTTCTTTCCCCGGGCACTTCTGAATTTTACAATTTTCGTCAACCTTTCTTTTCTTCCGCCTTCCATATGAACGTCCATTTCTCCTGTTTCTGGGTTTCCATTTACAGTTAAGATTGTACGCTTTCCTTTTACTAAGACTTCCAACTCTTTTACTAGTTTTTTGCAGTTTCTCTGCACTGTCCCCAATCGGCATTGTATCCTCTGCAAACAGCAGCCATTCTAAACTACTGTCACAACTCATTCTTCTGTAATGCAACTTTGCACAAACTTTGACCATCCTTTCTCAAACTTCTTGTATCATTCCATCCTTTAAGGTACCGAATAGTCATGAAGACAACACACCCTTGCCTCAGACCCACTTTTACACCAAACCAGTCACCCTCCCAAGTATATATTCTAATCCATTGTTTGTGATGAAAAGAATGGTTGTAATGTACCGAAAATTATTAGGAACTAGAATGTTTGAAATTAAACGTTTGCTTCCGAATGGCACTCATTAGTGCTGGTGAATATACCTGACTGCAAAGGCCTCCATTTCGTGTTAAATACCTGAGGTTTCCGGTAATTTTGAGTTTCTTGAAATGGGCCAAAAGCAGAGTGAACTGGTTGTGAGAACTGTCGACGTAATAGGAAAACTTACAGTGATGTCTTGGTTTTCAGTAGTGGAATAGCGATAAACTAAGACTGTAATTCAAGGCTGGCAGTGAATTAATGATTCTCCTGTCAGCATGAAATTGTAAATAACAAATAGAACATTAATTAGTTTATTTGTTTTGGAAATTGTATTTCCTTTTAATATTTTTCGGAACCCAAAAGAAAGTTAAGTATATTTTTTGTTTTGATTTTGGTCTTTGCACTTGATCATTGTAACAGTGCGCATGATAGCACATTTTTAGAAAGTAGAAAATTAATTATGTAATAAGTATATTCTATATTTTGATTCTGAATTTGGCGTTTGGTTATTGTGTATGATAGTACATTTTTAGAAAATAGTAAATTATTTATGTAATAAGTAAAGTTTACAGTTTGATTTTGAGGTTTGCTCTTGGTTATTGTAGTATTGTGTATGACAGCACATTTTTAGAAAACAAGAAATTACTCAAAAGCATAGTTTATATTTGGATTTTTGCTCATCATCATTATAGTGTTGCGTACGATAACACATTTTTAGAAATTATGAAATTACTTGTAAATATATTTTGTTGTAATTTTGGTTGTTGCTCTTTATCATTGTAGTGTTGTGTATGATAACACAGTATTAGAAAGTAGGAAATTACTTAAATTTTGATTTTGAGTTTTGCTCATGATCATTGAAGCGTTGTATGATAACATTTTTAGAAAGTAGGAAATTACTTATATTTTGATTTTGCTTTTGAGGTTTGCGATTTTGATTTTGAGTTTTGCTTATGATCATTGCAGCGTTTGTATGATAACATTTTTAGAAAGTAGGAGATTACTTGTATTTTGATTTTGATTTTGAGTTTTGCTCATGATCATTGCAGCGTTTGTATGATTGCACATTTTTAGAAAGTAAGAAATTACTTATACTTTGATTTTGAGTTTTGCTCATGATCATTGCAGCGTTTGTTTGATAGCACATTTTTAGAAAGTAGGAAATTACTTATACTTTGATTTTGAGTTTTGCTCATGATCATTGCAGCGTTTGTATGATAGCACATTTTTAGAAAGTAAGAAATTACTTATACTTTGATTTTGAGTTTTGCTCATGGTCATTGCAGCGTTTGTATGATGGCACATTTTTAGAAAGTAAGAAATTACTTATACTTTGATTCTGAGTTTTGCTCATGATCATTGCAGCGTTTGTATGATAGCACATTTTTAGAAAGTAGGAAATTACTTTTATTTTGATTTTGAGTTTTGCTCATGATCATTGCAGCGTTTGTTTGATAGCACATTTTTAGAAAGTAAGAAATTACTTATACTTTGATTTTGATTTTGAGTTTTGCTCATGATCATTGCAACGTTTGTATGATAACACATTTTTAGAGAGTAGGAAATTACTTTTACTTTGATTTTGAGAGTTGCTCATGATCATTGAAGCGTTGTATAATAACATTTTTAGAAAGTAGGAAATTATAATGAAGTTTATATTTTTATTTTTATCGTGATCATTGTACCGTTGTATGACAACACATTTTTTAGAAAGTAGGAAATTACAAGTACATTTTGATTTTGATTTTTGCTCTTGATCATCGAACCGTTCTAAAAAACACATTTTTAGAAAGTAGGAAATCATTTCAGCAACGTCTGCCTGAACGACCCACGACAATCTTTGCCGTCGCGTTTCCTGTACGGCTGATCAGACACCGAAATCTTTCTTCACTTCGTGGTAAAACTATTTTCGAGTAAGTACGAAGAAAGCTTCGGTACTCCTCGAAAACCGAATGACCTTTGGCGGCAGGATGTCTAGCTGAGCTGTGATTAACGTCATAATAGCAGACTTCCGGCCTTGGCACTGCCATCTTGTGTTATCGGAACGCGATCCATTTGATGCTTCCGACAGAGTGTAATATAGTCCTTTGTTTGGGCTCGAATTTTTGAGCAGTCATCATCAGGTCCAGTTTTAGAATCGCGCATAATACGTCAGATGTTACTAACCCTAATTCTATTTTCTATTCTCCTTGCATTTCAATACATATTTATCTGTATATTAATTTATTAGTTTTTTTTGTTTTTTGTTTTTTAATAAGTGAGATCTCTTCTTTCTGCATTTCCCTTTACTTCCTCTTACTTCGTAATAAACACCATATTCTTTGGTAGGTTGAATTTCAAGCCCTTGGCCCCCAATAGGCTTGTTCCATGTGAATAGGGTTTATCTTCTGAATAATAATAATAATAATAATAATAATAATAATAATAATAATAATAATAATAATAATAATAATAATAATAATAATGATACATTCTTCATCTGTAGCACTTGGCATATTCATTGTGCTTGAAGGTCTTAATCACATTTGTTGTTTGGGGGATAGTGACTTGGTTAAATTATTTAATTGTGGGACTAACATTGCAGGTTACTTATATCTCCGTGTACCTTTCCTACCTTATTTATGAGTACTGGCTTTTTATATCACCATTAGATACAGTAGATTCTCGTTTAAATAATAGGACAATCTCTTGTTGCCCTAGAATTGAGGTCTGTGCCATGCCAAAGCACAAAATCTGCCTTGGGTGAGTTTAACTTTAACTTCATACGGTCCGGATTCACACAACTTACAGCCCTGTGTAAAAACGTCGAATTCAGTAAGAACTGACTGAAATTTAATGTTTTTTTTTTTTCGTACATCTAATCACGATGATGCAAACGCTCGTATATCTGTTTCTGTGTGATAACAACAATAAGTTTGGATTCAGTGTCTTGTGAGTCACCAGTTCTAACGAAATTTATCAAGATTGAATTACACAAAGTTGTCTTAGCACTTACATCGATCGCCTTGTGTTTTTATTGTACGTTAAATATTCTGGTGATAAGAGATTTCTCTGATTCTCCAGCTCTTTCAAGCCTAGCTTGTCTTCCTGTTGGTTGTGTGTTTCCAGACGAAATACAGAATCACACTGTAGTCATCCGAGTATTATCCATCGCTACCATTCTGTCTATCTTTGTGTGCGCGTGTGTGTGTGTGTTTGTTTGTGTATGTGTGATTGTGCGCGTGTGCGTACTTCGGCGCATGCGGTGGGGATTGCGTTGTCGGTTAGTCACAAGTGGCTGCTCTGTTTACAACAATCCTTGTGATTTATATGAATAAATATTTTCTTGAAGGCAGTATTGTGAAAGTAAACGGTATGATTCATATTATGCGTCGGTCAGATGGGAATACATACTACATCTGTTGCTAAGGATATGCGCTGTTGTGGAAGAACAAAGAGGAGTGTCGTTTCTTTGTTGCTGAGCCTAGGAAATAATTCTCAATTTATATAAATGAATATCTGTGGTTCTGATAATTTTAAACCTTTTAATTAACTTGCAGTTAGTGTAGTGATTATAGAGATGGATTAGCGGAAAACATAAGTGAATGCTTACACTTTCAACACCGAGATAAGGGATGATGATATCATGATTACTTTGAAATTTTATTTATTCTTTTTTTTAATAAGTGATCTCTTCTTTCTGTAATATCTCTTATTTCTGTAATTCCCATTACCATCTGTTACTTCTTTCTAATGAACACCTTGTTCTTTGGAAGCTTGAATTTCAGGTCAGTGGCTCCTTTGGTGGGCTTGTTCCATATAAATGGGGTCCATCTTATGAATAATAATAATAATAATAATAATAATAATAATAATAATAATAATAATAATAATAATAATAATAATAATAAACATGACTTTTCAGTGGTGAGTAGTTGGTAATGTCAGTGGAAGTTAATTCGTGGAAGGAAAACTTATATCTTTCTTATCTTGCCAGTGGCTTACCACTCCCTCGAGACTTTCTTAGAAGTAAATGAAACTCTTGGGTACGTCATCTGTCATTCAAAGGTCATTTGAGAGACAGAGTTCGAAACGAACAAAATCCTGGGGTATTCCATCGATGACTCAAAAGTCATTAAAGAGGGTAAGATTAGGGTACAAAGTAATTGCCAACATCCTAGAACTTTCCTGTGATTCAGTGTCAGCGTTTTAGCCCTGTCGCTTTAAATCAGTATTTACAATGTTTTGACGTTATAGTGTTGGGTAGGCAAATCCAAGAACTTTCATTGCTCTTTCACTGCTTTGTATGACGAGAGCGCTGTTTTTCACTGTAGCCTAAGTTCCCGTTATTTAAGGAACATTTGCAAACGCCTTTGTTTCATTTCAGTAATTTATTTTTTGCATTTATTTATGAAGCGCTGTTGCTGTTACCGTACTCAAATTTCAATCACTTTCTTTATCCGTTGTGCTTTTTTTTGCTCAACAGATGCGCATTTGTGTTTGTTAAATTAATGGATTTTGTTTGTACAGTGAATCCACATAGATAATGATAAGTGTAATTAACTTGTATTTTAAAATCGATTTAATGACAGTTATAAAATATAAAATGAAACGAAGGCGTTCACCGGATTTTTGAGAATGCTAAAGAATGAATTTTTAGGTCTTTTTATTCAGTTTCTTGCCTTTCATCTTTCCGATTGTGTTATTCTTCGAGGAAAATAATTAATTTTTCTGGGTGCTCTAGTGTCTTCAAGCAAAATCATTCGGGAATTGCTTCTGAGGTGAACAGTTGCGACCGGTATTTATTTTGAATTTTTAGGCTTTTTTGCCTTCTATGTAATTTTATATATGCATTGATATAATGCAGGTTTAGTGTTACAGCGCTCTCTCTCTCTCTCTCTCTCCATAATTTAAGGTAGATCTCTCTCTCTCTACTCCATAATTTAAGGTGACTGTAATTCTTTATTAACATAACATCTTTCTCTCTCTCTCTCTCTCTCTCTCTCTCTCTCTCTCTCTCTCTCTCTCTCTCTCTCTCTCTCTCATTAAAGAATTTACCTCCCAATTGCCGTCAACGAAAGAAAGGAGATTAAAGCCTCCGCTTCGAATTCTTCAGAGGAGTATCAATCATCTTTAGGAATCTCGATAACTCGTCTCGTGCACAGGCCCAGATGGACGAGTGGTGTGTGATGATATTTTTCACAGCGTACTAAGCACGGCCACTAGACCATGGTGCTCTTTCTCCTTTTTTGTCGCAATGGTGGGGCCAGGG
>NC_089746.1:10212194-10214694 GCF_040412425.1 Macrobrachium rosenbergii | reverse complement strand
AAGTTTCTAAATATCTAGTTATATTATTATCACCTATTCTGGGTACTATTTCAGATTCCCATTTACAAAACTCTGTTGATTTCTGTGCTAGACTTTCCCATATTGAATTGTCCAGTACTGACAGATTAACCAGTTTTGATGTAACATCTTTATTTACTAAAGTTCCTGTTGATGACTGACTTCAATATTTATCACAACATTTGGACTTGTATAATGTAGGATTGCCTACCAGTGTTATTATTAATTTGATATACCTTTGTATAAAAATTGTAAATTCACTTTCAATGGTAATTTTTATGAACAAATATTTGGTATGGCTATGGGGAACCCTCTTTCGCCACTTTTGTCTATAAGAGTAAGAATCTCCCAACATATATATGCCATTTCAAGAGGCTTATCCAATAATGTCATTGTGGATCATTGGCTTAAGACAGGCCATACGATGAACTGGGATAAGTCAACGGCTATCTACAAGGTCAACGACCATCGGGAAAGAAATCTGCTAGAGTATGTGTTCATTGAAGCCGCTTCCACAAGGAATGTTAACCTCCACTCTGGATTATCCCTTGATCCTTTGTCCCTGTTTTTTTTGTTTAAAGAACATGCTGCCCAGATTAACAAACTGCAACCCCGCCCCCACCTTCTGTTTTTGTATATAAATCTCTGTCAACTTCTTTTGTATTCAGTGTGAACTTGAAAATGTAGAATAAACTACGAAAGTACTTGTTCAAAGTTCCGGTTTTCACTCACCTTCCGATGTATATATATTATAGCAATATTCTCAAGCGTTCCTTCTGTGCTGCATTGGATATATATATATATATATATATATATATATATATATATATATATATATATATATATATATATATATATGTGTGTGTGTGTGTGTTTGTGTGTATTCATGTATGTATGGGTGTTCTTTTTAATGTTGATATATACGTACATATATCTACAGTATGTGTGTGTGTTTACTTAATGTTGAATGCACTTTATCTTGGGAATAACTTGTAACATCCATGGAAATTATAATTTATAAAAGCATCAGCCCCAGCCAGAATTCGGCGGATGCACTTCCAATTGTTTTTAGAAACATTCGGGGCCGAGATCAAATGGTTATCGTGAATTAGTGACAGTTTTAGTGTCCACCATTTTTCAACAAAGAAATGACTTCAACAGATATTTTGTTTTCCAATTTTTTTTTTTATTCTAACGCCTTAAAAAATATTAATCAGTACTTCAACCCTGCTATGATCCTTCTCTCCGATGTATTTTTTGCTTTATTGAAGATTACCTATATATATTTCAAGTACTCACCTGATCTGTTACTGGTCTAAACGACAACGAGCACGTTAAATTAATTTTTGTGAACATAAAACAAAATTATTTTCGTAGCATAGCCTTTTTATCGGCTGTCGATTCCCCTACCCTCCCGATCCCTTACCTACCCCGCCCCCACCCGTGTCGGACAAACAGGTTTGTAGAAGGAGGGTGGATGTCTCCCTACTCTCCCTTTCCCCTACTTATCACGTCCCCACCCGGGGCGGACAAAACGGTTTGCAGGGGAGGGTGGCTGTGTCTTGTCTCCCCGACTGTCACCCTGGGGAGGACAAACAAGATCCGCTCGGATTATTATTATTATTATTATTATTATTATTATTATTATTATTATTATTATTATTATTATTATTATTATTATTTACGGATACCCTGTTTCAAGATAATCATATTTTCTGAGAGGTGTTTAAAGCTTCGCACTAAATTCTCTTCCCCTATCTCTCTCTCTCTCTCTCTCTCTCTCTCTCTCTCTCTCTAAAACGTATATCCGGTCTCATTGCAAGTGTCACGTGACCTAGGGCCCATTATTTTTTCCCCCTACCGTGGGTTTGACGGGCAGACGTAGGACTTTCTCTCTCTCTCTCTCTCTCTCTCTCTCTCTCTCTCTCTCTCTCTCTCTCTCTCATGCACACCAAAAAGGGAAGGAGACACTAGTGAACGATCATATGCACTAGTTAATTTCTCTCTCTCTCTCTCTCTCTCTCTCTCTCTCTCTCTCTCTCTCTCTCTCTCTCTCTCTCTCTCTCTCTCTCTCTCTCTCTACCCCAGATGTCCCACATCTCCCTAGCCTGGTCCATGTAATGACCACAATTTGTCTGCTGTGCACGTGGCACTTAAGGCCTGTACGCTAATGTACAGTACTGTTACACCTCCTAACCTCCTACCTGTGCCCTCTCTCCACCCTCCCCCTCCAATCCACCTCCCCCTCCCCACCCCCATTCACCTCATGGCCCATGATGATGAGCACTGGCTGCTAATGATTTACGGTCATGTGAACCTGTCCGTTGTCTTTGGCTATCGACGTGAAGGCGATATATTTTCTCTCTCTCTCTCTCTCTCTCTCTCTCTCTCTTCTCGTGGGTGGGTAGTGCCGTCAGTGCACCTCATGCGGTGCATTGTAGGCATTACTAAGGTTCTTTGCAGCGTGCCTTCAGCGCCTAGC
>NC_089746.1:10197194-10209694 GCF_040412425.1 Macrobrachium rosenbergii | reverse complement strand
TGGCGGCTTGCTTTTAGGGGGGGAAAAAAATGTAGGAAAAAGAGATGGCGAGGAGAGTTGTAAATCTCCAGTTTATTTATCTTTGAGCCACTCGTTCTCCAGCATGCGGTGCAATCCGATGTCAGAATGGACGGTACATCACCTTAATGAATGCCACCGAGGCCCGTTCGATGTCAGTTAACAGAAAATTGCGTCAATTACATCTCGCCGAAGTGGCGGGAGACATGCGAAGACGCTTCTTCTTCTAACCTCTTTTCGTCAGAATTGGCGCGATGCCTTTGTAATGTCCCCTCAAGAAAAATCAGTTCTCTTTTGAAAACTTGAATGACCTTCTTGAATTGCCTCCCTCCCGCCTCCCCACCCCCTCTCTCCTCTCCTCTCCTGGCCCCAGAGACCCTTATTACCCCGAAGGCTTTTATGCTTTCAAAAGCCCCTTTCCATTCTTTAACGTTCTCAGAGACCGCTGTATATATACATCATACATTCTCATCGTGAGAGGTCCTCTTCCTTCCTCCCTGCCTCTTGTGTGTGTTTGTGTGCATGGCGGATATGTGTTGTCTTTTATTTAGCGTAATTATTTCTTCATTTAAATAGGGGAGTCATGCGGGTAATAACGGGTGTAATGAGCGCGCCGTTGGAGAGTCATGACGAAGAAGACGAGCCCAAAGGGTAATGAGCCAACTGCCTGACAGCTTAACGACTCGTAACCAGTTGGAATTGTTCCCCAGGTGGACAGCCGAGGGAATTACTGGTGAGGATAACATGCCATATCTGTCTCCTCCATCACCTCGTGTTTTGACCTCTCTCTCTCTCTCTCTCTCTCTCTCTCTCTCTCTCTCTCTCCCCAGACCTGGGCTGCTGCTGCTGCTCTGCTCCTCTACCTTTTGTTCCTTCGGATAATTAAGGTTGTTTTTTTTTATACTCTATTTAGTGGTATCATCGTATTGTATTTAGAATTATTTTACTTCAGTTTGAATCAACGTCTTATTATTATTATTATTATTATTATTATTATTATTATTATTATTATTATTATTATTATTATTATTATTACTTCAGTTTAAATTGACATCTGCGTATTGTATACAAAGTTATTTTCATTACTTCAGTGTAAATTGACGTCTTCTCATCGTATTGAAAGGTATTATTAATGCTCCAGTTGAAATTAATTGACGTATTGTATTTAAAGTTATTCTGACAGCTTTGTTTTAATTTAACATCTTCGTATCGTATTTTAAAGCTACTCTAAATACCGCACTTTAAATTTACCTTGAAAGTTTCGTTTTGCCAAGAATTGTTGCTATTGTCGGCTAAAGTGAAACTTACTAAAAATTGCGTATTTGCTGTGGGCATACACAAGATAAGCAGAATACATCCACAAATTCTGTGTACAGAATTCACTCCAGTGTATTTTATGCGAAATAAAGCCTTTATTATTATTATTATTATTATTATTATTATTATTATTATTATTATTATTATTATTATTATTATTATTATTATTATTAAATGCATTCGAGGTCTACATCAGCCCAAGAATAAAGTCTGGAAAGTATAGCGGAAAGAAAATGAGAAAATTTGATAACAAGAGTTCTTACCAAACTCTTTTTTTCTCCTCCCATTTTCAGCGGAGTATGAGTATGTTGGAGCCACATTGTAACAAAATTATTACTTTTGGCCCTGAATTTAACAAAAGAAATGTAGTGTCGTTCTTACTCGTATTTTTTCGGTGCTGTTCCATTCTTTCCCTGCAGTTTTTTTTATCTTGTATCGTGTGCTAGCCTCAGTTTTTATGTTCAGTGGCGTGATTTGCCAGCATGCTGCAGTTTGCAGGTTTTTTAATTATTCTTTATTTTGCACCTTTTCTAAAGTTAATGGGTTTTGTATTTTTCAAATTTTAATCTGTTGTGTAACGGGGGTCTTTTATTTTGACAGAGGAAGTTCACGTTGGTTATCACGTATTTATGCGTACAGAGCCGATTTGTCAGATTTTGCTTATTGCACTGTAATATGGAGAATTATAAAGTGAGCAAAATTTTGCTCATTCCCGTCCCTTAAATTCAATTTGATCTCTCTCTCTCTCTCTCTCTCTCTCTCTCTCTCTCTCTCTCTCTCTCTCTCTCTCTCTCTCTATATATATATATATATATATATATATATATATATATATATATATATATATATATATATATATATATATATATATATATATATATATATATATATATATATATATATATATATATATATATATATATATATATATTGAACTGATAGAAAGAAAATTTAAACCTAAATATTTCCTTCCTATGAAAATAAATATACAGGAAACCAATTTTCTGTTTAGACCAAATCTATTTCGAAACAGGAAGAAAAATCATCATCATCAACCTACCCACCCTAAGTAGCGAAACACCTCAGGGATTCCAGGATTGAGAGGTTGAGATGTTTAATGAGGAACTTGACACCCACCAGCATGTGACGGTAAAACTGATCATGCACCAGAAAATCATAACCTCATATAAGTATAAACATTCAGTGACTACTAAACTCCATGAGAAGCTTCTATGTGCTGCCCGTAAATATTAATTGCTAATCAGCCTGAGCCTTAAAGATGGTAAAAGAAGTTTTCATTATATTAGCCTGAAATAGAAAAAAATAAGATAAAAAAATCTTGATATTTTTTCGTGAAGTATCAGCAGTCGCCCCCCCCCCCAAAAAAAGGATAAGAGTCGCTCTCATAGTGTAGTGAAAGGGAACATCTAGAGCCAAATGTATGGGTAGTTGAGTGAATTATCAGCAGTTCCCAAAACACAAGATAAGAGTCGTTCTCATAGTGTAGTGGGAGGGAACATCTAGAGTCAAATGTATGTGCAGTTGAGTGAATTATCAGCAGTTCCCAAAACACAAGATAAGAGCCGTTCTCATAGTGTATTGGGAGGGAACATCTAGAGCCAAATGTATGTGCAGTTGAGTGAATTATCAGCAGTTCCCAAAAACACAAGATAAGAGTCGTTCTCATTATGTAGTGGGAGGGAACATCTCGAGTCAAATGTATGAGCAGTTGAGTGAATTATCAGCAGTTTCCAAAAAAACAAGATAAGAGTCATTCTCATAGTGTAGTGGGAGGGAACATCTAGAGCCAAATGTATGGGCAGTTGAATGAATTATCAGCAGTTCCCATAAAACAAGAAGAGAGTCGTTCTCATTAGTGTAGTGGGAGGGAACATCTAGAGTCAAATGTATGGGCAGTTGAATGAATTATCAGCAGTTCCCATAAAACAAGAAGAGAGTCGTTCTCATTATGTAGTGGGAGGGAACATCTCGAGTCAAATGTAAGGGCAGTTGAATGAATTATCAGCAGTTCCCCCCAAAAAACAAGAGTCGTTCTCATTATGTAGTGGGAGGGAACATCTAGAGTCAAATGTATGGGCATTTGAGTGAATTATCAGCAGTTCCCAAAATACAAGATAAGAGTCGTTCTCATTGTGTAGTGGGAGGGAACATCTGGAGTCAAATGTGTGGGCAGTTGAATGAATTATCAGCAGTTCCCGAAATACAAGATGAGTCGTTCTCATAGTGTAGTGGGAGGGAACATCTAGAGTCAAATGTATGGGCAGTTGAGTGAATTATCAGCAGTTCCCAAAATACAAGATAAGAGTCGTTCTCATTGTGTAGTGGGAGGGAACATCTGGAGTCAAATGTGTGGGCAGTTGAATGAATTATCAGCAGTTCCCGAAATACAAGATAAGAGTCGTTCTCATAGCGTAGCGGGAGGGCACATCTAGAGTCAAATGTATGTGCAGTTGAGTGAATTATCAGCTGTTCCCAAAATACAAGATAAGAGTCGTTCTCATTATTTAGTGGGAGGGGACATCTAGAGTCAAATGTGTGGGCAGTTGAATGAATTATCAGCAGTTCCCGAAAAACAAGATAAGAGTCGTTCTCATAGTGTAGTGGGAGGGGACATCTAAAGTCAAATGTGTGGGCAGTTGAATGAATTATCAGCAGTTCCCAAAAACCAAGATAGCCGTTCTCATAGTGTAGTGGGAGGGAACATCTAGAGCCAGATGTATGGGCAGTTGAGTGAATTATCAGCAGTTTCCAAAATAGAGTCGTCTCATTATGTAGTGGGAGAGAACTTCTAGAGTCAAATGTATAGGTAATTGAGTGAATAATCAGCGGTTCCCAAAAAACAAGATAAGAGTCGTGCTCATTATTTAGTGGGAGGGAACTTCTAGAGTCAAATGTATGGGCAGCTGAGTGAATTATCAGCAGTTCCCAAAAACAAGGTAAGAGTCGTTCTCATAGTGTAGTGGGAGGGAAAATCTAGAGTCATATGTGTAGGCAACTGAATGAATTATCAGCAGTTCCCAAAAAAAACAAGAAAAGAGTCGTTCTCATTATGTAATGGGAGGGAACATCTAGAGCCAAATTTATGGGCAGTTGAGTGCTCTCTGTGAAATTTGTGGACATGGTGCTTGTTATAACCACTTGCACATTAGACTGAACCGTATCAGTATAATGTTTAAGCTTTGACGTTCCATATCAAGATCTTAAGGTAATCTTGTCCTCTTAGTTTCATATAAAAAATGCAGATAGTTTTCCTTGTTTTCTCACATCTTTTGTTTTCATCTGATTTCCTTTAGTTACTTATTTACTGCAATTCGTTATCAGTAATATACTTTTTTATTTCACTGTTATTTTCTACTGATTGACTCATTCAAGATTATTTATTTCATGTGATTCATTCATGATTATTTATTACATGATAAATTATGTAAAAAAAATATTAATCTTTTTCTTCCATCTTCTTGTTTAGGTTGAAGAGGTAAATGTGAAGGTGTTTTGCGCTCGTTTGTTCTCTATGCTTACCAGCATTTATTTATTTATTTGTCTTTTTGCAATCAGCCTTTTTCACTGATTCTGTAAATAATGTGTATTGTAAATGTGAATCACATGCATTCATTTAATACTTTTAAAACATTCGTATAGGGTTGCTTGTTTATACTTTGTGTTTATTACATTTTCGTCACCACAGACTGTTGTTTTTCCGGCAAGAACGCTCTATAACATGTGTGGATTATTAAGAAATACAACCGGAGAGCTTCGTGACTGATAAAGTTATTAGATTTTGGGAGAGGTAGGAATATAACTTTTGAAGGGTGGATTGTTCGGCTTTGGCGGTTTGCGTTTTTTTTTTTTTTTTTGCACCCTCTGGTTTTGAATGAAAACACTTGTTGTTTTGATGTCTGTTATTTTCTTGTAGATTGTCTTTGACAATACCTGCGTAAATGCTATGTTTTAAAGGCGTGTAACTTTTACTCGTTGATATTCTCATAATCTGTACAGTGAAGTTGCCTTGAAAATTGGTGGGATCTTTCTGAAAGTAACTATTTCACTTTGTTTATTTCTGACCTTTCATTGTTAAGTGGGGAGGGTCTTAAGAGATTCCTTTTGCTTGTGATCACTGCTTTCGTTTATGGTTAATCTTCACGTTTTTATGATGTATAAATAAAATTAAGTATACGTTTCCAAATAACTTTTAGAAACCAGACTGTCATAAAAAAATTTTTTCACAATATCCTTGATAAAAAAAAAAAGTTTTTTTTCACAATTAATATCCTTAAATAGATTTTTCACAATTAATCTCCTCAATAAAAAATTTCACAGTGCCCTGAATAAAAAAAGATTTTTCACAATCTTTCCATATGAGCACAGCTCCCCCTCTCTTGTCATGACCAGGCGTTGTTAATTTGTTTTTCTTATTTTTATGCCCTTGATTTATTAGAACATAAATGTCAGGAGAGGAGTGCCTTGTAATCAGCCCCACTTTTTTTCCCCCAAGTTTACCTTTATAAGATTTTTTTATCTTGCTCTATACAGTATATATATACGTGTATATATATATATATATATATATATATATATATATATATATATATATATATATATATGTATATATATATGTATATTATATATATATATATATATATATATATATATATATATATATGCATATATATATATATATATATATATATATATTATATATTAGAGTCAAATGTATGTGCAAGTGAATTATCAGCAGTTCCCAAAAAACAAGATTATATATATATATATATATATATATATATATATATATATATATATATATATATATATATATATACATATTAGTTTAGGGCTGCTTCTGCAGCCTTTTGTTTTTTCCATGATGCTTACATGAAGTCAGTCTTTGTAAATTTAAATCACTTTAACTGTGAAGATTCCTAAATACGAAATCAGCATCTGTGAAATGAAATCACTTTAAATGTGAAGATTTCTAAATACGAAATCATTATCTGTGCAATGAGCGAAATGAAATCACTTTAACTGTGAAGATTTCTAAATAAAAAGTCACTGTGTGTAAAATGAAATCACCTTAACTTTGAAAGTATCTAATTACATTTACAACTTTTGTAGGAATACTTAGGGTTCGTTCACAATGCGCTAAAAAATGTCATTAACGTGTTGGCAACTTATTGCATACACATCACAAACTTGTTGGATACAGGTCAGCGACTTAATAGCATTCCTAACCAGTGTTTTATACAATCATCCAGGTATTACCAAAGGTTCGTTCTGAACTTGTGGTCGCTGACTTGTTTTCGACATGTTAGTGATATGTATGTGATAAGTTGCCGATATGTGTTTATGACATTTTTTTGTACTGTAGTACGAGTAATATATACTGTAGTCCTGACAGTACACAAACATTACTCATTGGAAAACTCAAGCTCATCCACAGGCCACAACCCCCAGGCAATTGAACGGGCGTTGCTCAGAGGATAATGATTGACTGGCGTAAGGCAAATTGAAGTCGGTGACTGTTATCAGAAAAGTACGGAAAATGAGAATATGAATATTAGAAAAATTCAATAACATCAGAGATGTTTCTTTGCACTCCATCACCTAAGTTCTTTTCCCTGAAAGGCCTTATGTGAAATGTACGCTGCTTATTATCATAAAACTACATGTGAATGTTGATATTTACTGGTAATAGCCTAGTTTAGAGTAATATTTACCACCTTTAACCCAAATGCTACTAAGTGGGTTTCCTCCATAATTATAGCGTTTCTCTTATGTCACTTTTCGTGCAGGAGAATGTAGAGCCTAATAAGGATAATTTCCTAAGAAATATATTTGTTTTCGACTTATAATTCACAGTTAGCTCGACGCCAGCATATCAGGATTGAAATGGTGAAGGGGAATCGTGCATATTTTCGTGCTACAGTAATCGACCAAACGATGTCGTTTCAGCTTGTCCAAATTGCATTTACAGTTTTCGATTCCAAGTTGTTCAAGTGGGTTGTTCACATTTATCAATTATTTTTCCTAGTAGCTCCTTCAACTATACCCATACTAGCTGGATGTATGATCAAAAACTCAGCATCCCAAAAATTTTCAGTTTCTCCACATATATGAAAACATTCCTGTGGATTTTTTACTAAATATGTTCAGGCTTTCCTTTGTTGCCGTGTGTTATATGAGAAACGATACAGAATGACTCTTTCGGAAAGCTCGGTCAATTCAAAATTTTGAATTGACCAAATCTGTTTCCCATTAAAGAAAGGTTGCTTTCCTCAAAAACTGGTTTATGTGGAGGTTTTAAAACCTAATACACATGTTTAGCTTTACCTTTTTGGAATCCATTTGCATTATAACATATCAAATGTGTAAGCGAAAACCAGAGGAAAACAACAGTCAGAAGATCCGTACCAAATACTTTTGTGTTTATTCACCCATCTTCTGGGCACAAAAGTGTGCCCTGACAAATGCGAGAATTAACACAAAAGCACTTGCCACAGATCTTCTAACTATTATTCAAATGTAGTTTCCGCTTGTAATAAATCATGTGCGTCTCCTTTGATGTTTTTGACCTTATTAACTATTTATATTTACAGTAATACATAGTTGGTATCCATAAACTAATGCTGCAGTTGTATGGAAAAATGTGTACTTGGGATAGTGATGGAATATTGCCCTTGATCAAATGTGACTTAACGTCGGGGTATGATGGGGAAAGATCATTGTAGTTATAAACAAGGGATATGTTATATTGATGCAGTCTGAACTACAGCTGTGTGAGCGTCAGTAATACAGGAGAACTGATAACAGTACAGATGGACGTTAAAAAGCTTTTGATAAAGATAGATAGCGACACAATGGAATGAGTGGTAAGAGATGATTAAGAGCAATTTTGTTCAGTAATTTTGTTTTTAACTTGTGATTTAGGCGTAGGCTTATGTGTTAGTTATGGAATTGGAAAAAGATAGTGGCGTTTAATCATACGAAAGCAAACGAGTCTTTAATGGAAGGTGCAGTTGTACACATTGTAAATGCCACAATTTCGATTTGTGTGGCATGTAGACCTTGCAGAGACTAGTGAAAAAAATTTGAAGTCTTTCATAACTGAATGAATACAATTTATATTCATGCATAGGCAATATTCAAGTGTGTTGGAACAAGTGACTCGTATTTATAATTGTATATTCATACTTTTATGAATACAAGTTACCAGTTCCAACACACCTGATCATCGTGCATACGTAGGTCATACTAAATATAGTCTTAATTTAAAAACACTGGAATACTACCAGTGTAAGGACATTTTCTTATTAGTAACCTAACAGATTACTGATTATAAGTCGTCCCGTAAAAAGTCCATATTGAGTCTTCATTTGAATACACTCGAATGCTGCCTCTGTAAGGACATTGCTTTATTAATATTTTTACTGACTACACGATACACCCCGTAGGGGGTTGGTGCCGTCAGTGCACCTTCCGGAATGCGCTGTAAGCATTACTAAAGGTTCTTTGCATCGTCCCTTCGGCCCTTATCTGCAACCCCTTTCGTTCCTTTTACAGCGTCTCGATTCTTATTATCTTTCTTCCATCTTGCTATCCACCCTTTCCTAACAATTATTTCATAGTGCAACTGCGAGGTTTTCCTCCTGTTACGCCTTAAAAACCTACCTACTATCAATTTCCTGTCCAGCGATGAATGACCTCATAGGTTCCAGTGCTTGGCCTTCGGCCTAAACTCTATATTCTATTCCATTCCACTACACGATATTCAAGTCGTCCCAAAGAATAATCAACTTCTGAAGAAGGTCCGTGGCAGCAGGTATAGTCTACTGCGTTGTGACAAGTATAATCTTCCGTCCCCTCGTTCTCGTCTCCAGAATTCTTTGTTCTGTTTCTCCCCTCGGACTCCTTTGTGTTCCAAAGCTTATCCCATCTGCCTCTCCCCCTTCTGTTTTCTCCTCTCCCATTCTGTATGTCTCCTCCTACAACATCTCTCCTTCAGAGGCTTTACACGCTTAAGGAGGCAAAATGTAAATTGGCGAGGTAGACGGGCAAATTGGATAATGGCCCCGAGTGGCTGTTAAACGCTTCTGTTGTTCTTCTGACTCTCTTGATGGAAAGTCAAGAAAGAATTTCTTGTTACGTGAACATCATTGATCGATTGCAATTTTAACCTATGGAAGTTATTACAGCACTCATCTGTGCTGTCAGTACTATTATTAATGTTAGTATTCTTTGTCATAATGTCTCGTATAAGTTCGAAGGGTAGTATTATTACGTCGATTGTCTTTCATTGTTGACCTAATTTTCTTCATTATGGCGGAATATTGATTTTTAGTCAAGGTCGCAAGGTCTTGAAGCAATCTCCTTTTTTTCTCTACAGTCATTATCTCTTCTCAAGATTCTCTTTTAATCTTGGTAAACAATGTAATAGATACTTATTTCCAACTTGGCTTACAAACATATCCCAAGACAAAGATGTTTCAGAAATTCATGTTGTTTTTGGAGTGAACTCACATAGGAAGGAGGAATCTCCACATTTTAATGTGTCAAGATTTTTTCATTCTTAATCCTTGAAACAGAGGCACGTGCACTCGACGTTTGGTATTTTTCTTTTGGGAGAAATGTTATTTATTAGATTCATACTTTTGGTATCTGGCATTGAACCCAACCAAAGTCTTATCATTTTATCATTTTATTTTTATTGCTGCTGATGTTTGTAAGGAAGTGGAATTAGCTGGGGATAAAATATATTAGTTCTTAATCCCCTTTTCGGTCTATTTTTAAATCAGATGTATTATTACGTATATATCTGCAGAAATTTTAATGTCACATTACTATGATTCGATTTGTAAATTTCCTGCATTTCACTAATCTGCTTTATTTTTCACCTGAAAAAAATTAATCTTCTTGTATAAGTAGAGTAATTTTTTCCATTAGTAAAAAATAATATCGAGTCAATGGAGTGAAGGAGCATGCAAATGGCCTCCTACATTTGACCCAAGGTTAGTGGGGGGACAAAAGGACTTCCTTTAAAGGATATCCTTCGCCCAATTTCCCCAGTCCTTCGCATGACGTAGTGTTGATAATTTCAGGGTTGTAAGTGGGGGCTTGATATACTCGATCAGCCCTTCTCGATACTGAGGGCTTTTTGTGGAGACGAAATTCAGAATAAGTTTTATAATGATAGTGGTGATTCATCGGTGAACTTTACGAGTGCCGTTTTATTTTAATTCCTCTTCCTTATTTTTGTGCACTTAACGTAAAACTGGTTATTATTGTGAGCCATGAGTTATGTGGTGCGTGGAGGGAGGTAGATTATCGCAGTGACATTTTTATAAGTGTGTGTGGGGGGGAATATGAAGGATATTAGTATTGTGTGCATACGGATTCTACATAATTTTTGTAACCTTTCTATATTTATCCAGTTGAAAATAATGTCATTTGTTTTTGCGTCTACGGTCTTGGGAAGTTTGAGGGAAAAGCGTGGTAACGCTACTGGGTAAATAAAAAAGACGTCAAAATACTGCTCGATTTATCAAAAACTGATATATTATCAGTCTCATCTCACCAAATTTTGCTCTTCTTTAAAAAATAGGAGGCTTCGAACACAAAAACGCTTGTACTGCTTTTCAGAGTTTCGAGATCAACTAAAGTTGGAAGCACTATCGTAAATCATAGTAATGTCTTAGCGATGGTAGTGGCAATGATAAACACAGCAAAGTTTAGTGTTGGTGTAAGTCACTTTTTCATTATGAGTTATGTAGTTATAAAATCTGATATATTTTTGCATTTGAAGACTCTAGGGCAAATGAGATTATTATTATTATTATTATTATTATTATTATTATTATTATTATTATTATTATTATTATTATTATTATATTAAAAATACTCATAGTAGCATGAGTCTTAAAATGGAGAAACAAACCACAGTTGTGTATATGTGCATATATTTAAAGATAAAACTGTACAGTTTTATCTTTGAATATATGTACATATACATAACTGTGGATTTGTTTCTCCATTATTATTATTATTATTATTATTATTATTATTATTATTATTATTATTATTATTTATTTGTGAACTATCATTGGTCGGTGGATCTGCTTGTTTATCAGCCCTTGATTGCTTTCAGCATTTTGATGCGTGTTCAACCTGCGTTGATTGGTCATTGGTAATAAGTTTTTGAGATGACATGTGTTCAGTTTTGCTCAGCTGTTAGGTTTATGTGTTCATTGTGACCGATGATTTCACGTGTGATTTTATTTTTTGACGTCATGACGCTTCCCAGGTGTTTGTGTCGTGAATCTATTACGGAGGCTAATGCTGTGTCTGTTTAAACGAATTTATTCCCAGAGTTTTTTTTTCTGATAAAAAATATCTAGTAGCCTAAGCTTTCATTTGTTTACAGCACGCTTGTATTACTAATAGGTCTATAGTTCATCGTCCACGTAGGGGGGTTAGTGCAGTCAGTGTACCTCACGCGGTACACTGTAGGCATTATTATTGTGGCGTCTCCTCGGCCCCTAGCTGCAACCTCTTTCATTCATTTTACTATACCTCCATTCATATTCTCTTTCTTCCATCTTATTTGCCACCCTCTCTTAACAGTTGTTTCATAATGCAACTGCGAGGCTTTCCTCCTGTTACACCGTTAAAACCTTTCTACCTTCAATTTCCCTTTCAGCGCTGAATGACCTCATAGGTCCCAGCGCTTGGCCTTTGGCCTTAATTTTATATTCCAATTCCAATTTATAGTCCATCCTGTTTTGTCAGGTGCATGTCACGTTGTAAAGTACCTTTGCAGTTTCTTAAATAGTGTGATTTCTTCACGAGGAAGAAGGGGGGTTGGAGTGGGCCACGCTAATTGGAGTGGGCGAGGTATTGTAATGGAGGTTAAAAGAAGTGGCTCCCTGCCCCTTCGCAGATGGCATCTCGATTGTGGTGTGGTGGACAATAAGTCCCCTAATATACGGCCAGAGGTGGAGTGTCACTGTTGAGTAATTCCCCCCCCCCATCCCTTCCCCTTCCCCGCCGCCTTCCTACGCTTTATGCTATTGTTGAAGAAAGGGGAAGGGAGTTCTCTCTCTCTCTCTCTCTCTCTCTCTCTCTCTCTCGAAGAAGAAGAAGAAGAAGAAGAAGAA
>NC_089746.1:10174694-10189694 GCF_040412425.1 Macrobrachium rosenbergii | reverse complement strand
TTCCAAAGAATATTAAGGTGCTCATTAGGAAGAAGTCAGAGGAGATGAAGGGAAATACAGAAAGAAGAGATCCCTCTTACTTATGAAAAAAGAAAGAAATTTTATAAACTAACAAAAAGATACCTTTGGCCTAAAGCCCTCTTTGCTGTATATAGACACATGGGGACATTGCCTTTGAAACCAAATACCCTAAAAAATTATTTGCTTAAGACAAGATTAACATCCTCTGGAGCCCCCTCCCCCAACCTCCACCCCCACCCCACCCTACCCCTACCCCCACCCCACCCCTACCCCTACCCCTACCCCTTGCGCTACGTAGAGAAATGGCAGTTAGTTAAAAAAGAGTACTAGAAAATTACCCTGAGACTTCGAACGGGTTATGACCGTGTTACTCTAAATATTGATGTTATATAGTTTATTGATTAATTTTAGAAATAGTTTTTTCATTCTAATTTAGGCAAGTGATTTGAACTAAAAGGAACCTTTAGTAAAAAAAATTGTTTTTTTTAAGTATTTCTCTCCCGGTTTTACCCTGAGGAATCGGCTCAATTCATTTGGCTTGAAATTCCAAGAAAGTATTTTTTCGATTCATTTGCCAGTGAATCACAAGGTCCCAAACATTTCTCTTTTCGTTCATCTTTTTTACGACTTCATAAATTACTATACTAAATATAAATTACTATACTAAACGTTTCTCTCATATTACTCATGCGTGGTTACGTGGTAGAATGCGCGTAAATCGCGGTTATACTCTGTATGGGGTATATTTATGGCGTTGGTCAGGTGGAATTTTTGTTCAGTTTTATTTGAGACAAACGTTTCTTCATATTCTCAGTTAAATAAGACGTTCCCTTTTAGTTGAAGAAAACGTTTCCTTATTCTTAGTTGAAGAAAACGTTTCTATATTCTTAGTTGAGACTTTTCCATGTTCTTAGTTGAAGACATTTTTCCCATATTCTTAGTCGAAGAAAGCGTTTCCTTATTCTTATTTGAGGAAAACGTTTCCATATTCTTAGTTGAAGAAAACGTTTCCATATTGTAAACTGAAGAAAACGTTTCCATATTCTTAACTGAAGAAAACGTTTCCATATTCTTAGTTGAAGAAAAAGTTTCCATATTCTTAACCGAAGACAACGTTTCCTTATTCTTATTTGAAGAAAACGTTTCTATATTCTTAGTTGAGGAAACTTTTCCATGTTCTTAGTTGAAGACATTTTTTTCCATTTCTTAGTTGAAGAAAACGTTTCCATATTCTTAACTGAATTAAACGTTTCCATATTCTTAGTTGAAGAAAACGTTTCCATATTCGTAGTTGAAGAAAACGTTTCCATATTCGTAGTTGAAGAAAACATTTCCATATTGTTAACTGAAGAAAACGTTTCCTTATTCTTAGTTAAGAAAACGTTTTTCTTAGTTGAAGAAAACGTTTACATACTCTTAGTTGAAGAAAACGATTACATATACTTCGTTGAAGAACACTTTTCCAAATTCTTAGCCAAAGAAAACGTCTTCATAAACTGAGTTAAAGTAAATATATCCATATTTTAAGTTAAAAAAAAAGGTTCCATATTCTTAAAGAAAACTTTCCATATTTTAAGCTGACGAAAACGTATCCATATCCTTAAAGAAAACTTTCCATATTTTAAGCTGACGAAAACGTATCCATATCCTTAAAGAAACGTTTCCATATTCTTATCTGACGAAAACGTTTGATATACTTAGCGCTTCCGTTTGATGTTTCTTCGACTATTGGCCCGTATCTTTCAGGAATTCGGCACTGAAAAAAATTTGTAACAAATAATCTTGAAATTCAGATGCCACTCAGGTAGTTTTTTTTTTTTCCCATATCCTTTCAGTATTTTAGTGACTTGGAATTGATATATGCTGTAGATTCGTCGGGAATGGATTCCAAGTTTTGAGGAATTGCTTGGTGGCACACTGTGGCATTCATTTCAGGCTAGAGGCGCACTATGCGTATATTGTTGGTCTGTGATTAACACACTCTCTCTCTCTCTCTCTCTCTCTCTCTCTCTCTCTCTCTCTCTCTCTCTCTCTCTCTCTCATCAAATACGGTTTTGGAGGAGAGACAGGAGGAAGGAGAAAGAGAATTCATAATGTCGAGCACATTCGCGGATAGATGAATAAGTCAAGAGATGGCTTGCTCTCTCTCTCTCTCTCTCTCTCTCTCTCTCTCTCTCTCTCTCTCTCTCTCTTCCCTGAGGCGACCTTTCTTGCACCCCCTTCACCCCTTTCTCTTACTGTTTCATTATTTCTCTGTTCCTTTTCTTTCCCCTTCCCCTCCCCGTCTAGGTAACCTACCTTCCCTCCCCTCTCCTTCCCTCCCCTCCCACCACTTAGAACCTGGCACCAGATGAGGTCCTTCCCACGGTCCTCATGGCTATTAATTTGGGTTTTTTGGTGGTCTCCTGAAGAAGAGGAGGGAAAGGTAGAAGGAATTTTCGTCGAAAATTATCATCACAGCAGCGGGTCGATCGATGCTGTCCCGACTCATCATACATATATCGCTTGACTTGTGTCTCCGCCATGATTTATTCATCTCTAGATGAGTCGCACTTATGTGTGTGGATGTGGTTAGGTATGAGTTTTGTTCGTGATACCCCCTCCCCCTCATCCTCCTTACTCCCTCCTACCCCTTCCCATCCTTTCCCCCTCCCAAGGAGGTTAGATTCGTCCCACCCCACCCCTACATCCTCCCTACACCACATTCGGTGTCACACTTATTCCCCTGCCCACTTAAACCTTCCTCCCCCTCCCCCTACACAAACCTTCCTTCCCCCTTCAACAAGAGTTGCTTGTTATCTAGATTAGGGGAGGGAGCGGATAGGGGGTATCATGACCCCGATTGTGTCCAGCCGGAGAGCAACGTGTCTTTTCTTCTTTTGTGTTTCTCTTCCTTTCTTTTATTTTGTTTTTGTATAATTTTCCCTTCATTTCCACTATTGTTTAATTCAAGTCCCTTATGGTTCCTTCATTTCCATTATTGTTCCTTCATTTCCATTATTGTTCCTTCAATTCCATTATTGTTCCTTCAATTCCTTTTTGCTCCATTCCCATTATTGTTCCTTCATCTCCATTTTTTGTTCCCTCAATTCCATTTATGTCCTTCATTCCCATTATTGTTCCTTCATATCCATTTTTGTTCATTCATTTACACTATTGTTCCTTCAAGCCGCTTATTATTCTTCATATCCATTGTTATTCTTCATTTCCTTTATTATTCTTTCAATCCCATTGTCAGTTTCCTCATTTTGGTCTAAATGACTCAGTAGAAGTTATTTTTCATTTTGAAAGATTTTGCTATATGTAAGTTATATAGATATAGATAGATACTGACTATTTTTACACGGACTTAGAAATGAAAGTCATGTAATGTTTATTTCCAGTTTGAAATGAAGTACAAGGTCTCATACACGATTATAGGCGCGCATGCGCATTTTTGTGCCCGTTTGGCACTAAAAGGAGGGAAAAGTTTGAAGGAACGTGTTTCAAATATTTTGTACTAACGGTCATTTTTTCTTGTTTTTTAAGATTTTTTTTATTATTCACACACCCGATTCGTTGAAAGTGGCATAGAGAAAATAATAAAGATGAGGTAGTAGATAGAGAAAATTAACTTGAAAATTTCAGCTCATTGTGCGTGTACATATACAATATATGTATATATATATATATATATATATATATATATATATATATATATATATATATATATATATATATATATATATATATATATATATATATATATAGCTGAAATATATATATATATATCCACACACATTTGAGCTAAATTTTATATATATATATATATCTATATATATATTTATATATATATATATATATATATATATATATATATATATTATATATATATGTATATTGTATATATACATGTAATGTATATATGTATGTTATATAGTATTCATATTTTGCGTTTCTTGCAGTGTTGCCATAGTGCAAGCAAATCGTCAGTAAAATGCAGTTTTATATTCATATTTTTGCTTTACAGTATTCCCGTTGTGCAAGCGCATTGTAGTATAATGCAGTTTTGTATTCATATTTTTTTGCGTTTCTTGCAATATCTCCGTAGTGCAAGCAATTGCAAGATAGTGCGATTTTGTATTTATATTTTTTTGCAATTTCCCCGTAGTGCAAGCAAATTGCAATATAATGCAATTTTTGCATTCATATTTATGATTAGCGGCCCAATAGAACTTATTTAAAAATGTAACACTACAAGTTAAAGGACTTTGGTCAAAAGATTAGACTACGAGAACCAGATACAAGTGGGAACGAGAGAATTTCGGTATTATTGATTTCATTCCATTCTCTCTCTCTCTCTCTCTCTCTCTCTCTCTCTCTCTCTCTCTCTCTCTCTCTCTCTCCACTGTGATATAGGAGATATCCCTGTGTGATGCGACGCCCACGGCGTTGAATTCGATTATTGGCCAACGCGTTCCGTGCCACGATTCAGTTTGGACGGCGAATTCATACTAAAGGTTCATGAATATTTTAAAGTCATTTCACCATTTGGGAGAAACTACAAACGAATTATGTTTATTTATTTATTTTTTTTTTACCTCTGCAGCTCTCCTTCATGAAATATATAGAGTATTGCGGGGATTGGAAGGTGTAATCTGTGTTTCAGTGTTTCAGTTTCAGTATAGTACATATTGTAGTTTTTACGAGGGAAAGCTATTATGGCAAAGGCAGAATTGCAGAGGAAACATGGCGATGTTATTTTCTCGGCAATAACTGACAACTAATGACATATCTCCTCTTTCTATTTTTCTCAGTTCCTTCTGTTACTTCTTTCGAATGTGAACACAGTATTCTTTGGACGTTTGAATTTCAAGTCAGTGACCCTGTGGACTTTTTCCATATGAATAGGGTTCATCTTCTGAATGATAATAAATAGTAATGATAATGTAAATAAGCCCCCTTTGTGTGTTAGAGATATCGAACTGTTATTAGATTAGGGCAGTGATTCTCAATTTTTTTTTTTTAGTGATGGCACCCTAACTAATGTAATCATTACCGTGGCACCCCTTCTTCACCACCCCACCATATCGCATGAATTAAATTCTTATTTAATGAATAAAATTACTATCCATATTCAAACCAAAATCAGCACACCGTGCATGCAGAAATATATTGTGCAAATAAAGAGCATATCAGAAGAATTAGATAAACATAATGAGATGCACTGAAAATCATTGCGGCACTCCTAGGCACTGTCTGTGGTACCCAGTTTGAGAATCACTGGATTAGGATCTTATAAGAGCTGTTATGTGAGGTTGTGAAACTTGTGGAGTAGACGAATAGAGTCTGCGCATACTCTTAAGTCTTCAAATGGTTAGTTTGACCTCGCAGGAAAATAAGTAGTCTTGACACATCAGGTGATTGCTTAATGAAGGTAGGAGCTTTTACAAGGAAGGGAGTAAAATGTGAAAGTATGACACCAAATAGAACGGTCTCAGGTGACTGCTGTTTGTTTCATATATGGCGTATCAGAAGTCATAATTCTCTGTATGCGCACCATAGGCAGTAGAATTCGATGGAATCACATTAGTACTGGTATAATTGGAGAGAGCTCAGAATAACAGGAGACGCTGCTCGTAAGAGTACACGGCTGACTCTCAAGAGTGAAAGGTACCAATTCAGTTCCTTGCCATATGAATCGGGGCCTTGCAACGTGGCATGTCACAAGGCGAATTTGTAGCTGAGGTTTTTTGTGGGAGGCTATTTAGATATTCATGCACGTGTATAGGATAACAAAGTAAGAAATCATTTTTCGTAGTGTAAACGAATTCTGGGACTTTCTGTTCAATGCGTTTGGCAATTTTATATTCATTTGTGTGTTTACTCAAGCTATTTTTATGCTATTGATATCCAGGACTTTTAAAGTCACTCTCTCTCTCTCTCTCTCTCTCTCTCTCTCTCTCTCTCTCTCTCTCTCTCTCTCGTCACTAAAAATAGCATAATCTTGTTTTTTAAGGATAAAAAGTTTCGAATCAAATTTAAGTCACTTGAAAAAAAGCTTTAGTAGTATTTTCTTTATAGGTAATGACGAACCTGATTCTTGAAAATAGGAGAATGCTCTGGGAGACGAAAGGAGATATTTTTTCCAGAATTTAGAACTTATATATATATATATATATATATATATATATATATATATATATATATATATATATATATATATATATATATATATACATACATATATGTATATATATTATATATATACATACATACATACATACATATATATATATATATATGTATATATATATATATATATATATATATGTATATATATATATATATATATATATATATATATATATATATATATATATATATATATATATGTGTGTGTAATATATATTCTGTTATATATATAATGTGTGTATGTTTGTTTTTTGTATTTCCGCTTGCGTACGGAATGTTTCATTTATATTAAACTTTGTTGAATTTTTTGGCAATTTTCATACCCTGAGTCTGGCACCCAAATGATAACTTTTTGTTTTCTCCTTTGTTCCCTTTCACGTTTCCGAAGCCTGAAGCTAAATAGGAATATTTGTCGTATACGGGAACTAGGATCCGCTGAAAGTACTTTGAACGGCGTAGTAGAGAAAATTGACTAATATGGCCGGATGATTTGTGAGTTTTCATTGTTTTCTATTTTGATTTAGGGTTATTTTTTCATTTAGTACTTCAGAGGTCGGCGACTCGAAAGTATTCTTTTGGATTGCTTAAAACATAGTACGTGTGCCTTTTTGTGGATGTTAATAAGTTGGCATTTATCATTGTGTTGTTTATGGTACTATTATCATCATTATCTTGACGATTTATAGAAGTTTAGGTTAGGTATTATCACATTTTGTATCACTTAATTTTACAGCTTTCCTTCAATTTCATAAACAAACCAAATCGAGAGATTGGTGCTTACAGACTTTTAAAGACTACTATCGCAAACCCCGCATCAACTTTCACTTAGAAACACGAAGAAAGAAAAAGCTTAAGCCTAAACCAGCCAATTTAGAAAGGTGTGTCCTGGGGGAATCAAGTGCAAAGGAAAACAGGTGGTGATTACGCAAGGTTCCTGTTACAGAATGTAAGGGGAAACGAGGTGGGTTGGAGGGGAGAGGGAATGAGTATTCAAGGGGAATTCTCCCAGTGTAAGGGGAAACGAGGTGGTGGAATAGGAAGGAGTATTCAAGGGGGATTCTCCTGGTGTTGGGGAGGGAGAGCGCTCGAGACGTGACAGAGACCTCGCTTCCTCGGGTTTTTTAAAAGGGTTTTGATTAGCTATGGGAATTAAAGAGTGTCAGCAGAATGGGAGGGGCTGTACGTTACCCATAAAGGGGGTTTTCGGGCTAATTCGTGACACGGTTTGAGGCCTTAATTTTATGAGATTATCGATCTTGTTCTTTCTTTTTTTTTTTTTTCTTCCCTCTCGATGGAATGAGGATTTCATCTTGAGTTTCTCTGTTCTGTATGTTCGTATGTTTTTTGTTTTTTTAGATTTTATAATTTATACTGATTTAGAGACGTGTTGTGTTTCTGAATGTGATTGGAGGATGGTACGCTTATAGATTTATTTTTACCCTTACGCAAAAGAGAGAATTGATGGTAGTGTGCTTTTTCGAACGTTTTCTCTCTCTCTCTCTCTCTCTCTCTCTCTCTCTCTCTCTCTCTCTCTCTCTCTCTCTCTGAGATTCTCTCTCATACACACACACACATATATATATACATATATTATATATATATATATATATATATATATATATATATATATATATATATATATATATATATATAATGTGTGTGTGTGTGTATACATAAATATGTATGTATGAATGTATTAAATCGAATAATTTGTTAGCTGTTCTTCTAGTCTACAGTATGTGAAATAGTATGTGAATATATTATGTAGGAAACGTCATAAGGACTGTTAATATTCTTACGTAGTGATCCCATTTGATATATAGATTGAAACGTACTATATTTGATAACTGAATCTCTCCTCGCTTGTTGTTCCCCACCTTCAGATGGTTTTGTTTACTTTCCTATGGCACTTTCAGTCTCTGTTCTGTTATGCTCAAGAAGCTAGCGAGCCCAAAACAGCCGACAAGCCACCACTTCTCTCTTATATCTCAGTGCAATTATTCAGTACAAGTTTTTTTTCTCAGCTGCCAAACTTTGGAACTCTGTCTTCTGTTTTTTAGTTTTCTGTAAAAGAAAACTATTGTGCCGGCTTTGTATGCCCGTCCCCACTTTGTTCTGTCCGTTCTTTTTCTGTCCGCCCTCAGATCTTAAAAACTACTGAGGCTAAGCTGAAAATTAGTATGTTGATCATCCACCCCCCAGTCATCAGACATACCAAATTGCAGCCGTCTAACCTCGGTAGTTTATTTTATTTCAGGTTAAAGTTAGCCATAATCGTGCTTCTGGCAAGGGTATAGGTTAGGCCACCACTGGGACGTGGTTAAAGTTTCATGGGCCGCGGCTCATACACCATTATACCAAGACCACCGAAAGGTAGATCTATTTTCGGTGGCCATGATTATACGACGTACAGAAAACCCGATTGCGCCGGAGAAACTTCGGCGCATTTTTAACTTGTTTTTCTAATTCACGAACTCTCTCTCTCTCTCTCTCTCTCTCTCTCTCTCTCTCTCTCTCTCTCTTCTCTTCTCTTTTCCGGTGTGAATTCCACTTACTTGCTTTTCCCAGTGTTTTTTTCTTCGAGCCCAGACTGGTCATGGGTATTTGACTATCACAAAATAAATAAATTAGTAAATCAAATGATCGCATCCTCCAACATTACCTATATAACCGTTTTTATTTTTGCAGTAATATCGGCGATGTCCTTTCATCCATTTGGCAATCCTGATAAAGCCATCTAATGTAGATAATGCATTATTAAATCAGTCAGTTGATGAATCAGCTAGTATGATTTAATACATTCATAAATATACACACACGCGCACACACACATACATATATATATGTATATATATATATATATATATATATATATATATATATATATATATATATATATATATATATATATATATATATATATATATATATATATTCTGAGAGAGAGAGAGAGAGAGAAAACGTTCGAAAAAGCACACTGTCCATCAATTCTCTCTTTGGGCAAGGGTAAAAGTAAATTTGTATACAGTACTAACCAATAACTGTGATGCTTGTATTATAAATATAAAAAAAAAGACTTTCATGTGGAAATATTCATGGTCATTCTCACAGATGCATGTTTGTTTGTTCTAGTGAATCAAGTGTTAAATGAATGCCAGAGTCTGTGTTTTAACATATTTAGCGACATATTCTAATGGTAGCCATTTTTTATATTACATTTTTATGAGTTACGTAATTATACGTCGGCATGCATTCCACCTCTCTCTCTCTCTCTCTCTCTCTCTGAATCATGCACTGTAGAGCTAATTCTCTCTCTCTCCCTCTCTCTGTCAGATCTTTGCACTTTAGAACTAATTTCTCTCTCTCTCTCTCTCTCTCTCTCTCTCTCTCTCTCTCTCTCTCTCTCCTGACATCTTGACATCTTCATTTACGAGAGAGAGAGAGAGAGAGAGAGAGAGAGAGAGAGTGAGTCGAGAGAGAGAGAGCGTATGTCTGTGTTTGTCGTCCGTCGTGTCTGGTGTGACAGGGGTGATGACATAAGTGGTAAAGGGGAGGGGGTCGTGCCACCCAGGAGAGTGAGAGAGTGTGAGTGAGTGGTATCAGTTTTATCTCCTGGATGTGATGGCGTACTGTAAACAGACTGCCGGAAAAGTGGGCACGCACTTGGTCCCCCGGGGACACGCATCGGCTGCCCTTTCAGTAGGTTGTGAGATACGGCGCTCCTGGCAAATATCCGGATCACGTGATCCGGATCAAGTGATATATACCTCTTGCTCCTCTTCTCCCTCTTCCCTTAATTTGGACGTGACCCTGGGCGCCTTTGGATAGAAGGGCGTTGCTTGTCCTTAGATGGAACTGGGAAAGGAGAAAATTTAGCTGTTTGTGTTACCATGTTTTTTTTTTTTGCATTTTTTTATGTTATGTTTTTTTTATATAATTCATTCACGTCGTAGAGTTGTTTATTTTGTAATATGAAAATATTAAAGAAATGGTATAAAAGTTGTGTGTATATTTTGGTTCTGCCTAGCTAATTAAAATCATTCAGAGCTCCGTGAACAGGAGGTCGTGGGATCATCTCTCTCTCTCTCTCTCTCTCTCTCTCTCTCTCTCTCTCTCTCTCTCTCTCTCTGGCTCAACCAATTACAATAATTCTGAGTTCCGTCAACAGTAAGTCTCTCTCTCTCTCTCTCTCTCTCTCTCTCTCTCTCTCTGGCTCAACCTCTCTCTCTAATTCAGAGTTCCGTCAACACAGTCTCTCTCGTCTCTCCTCTCAAATTGTGTTCATAGCTGAAGGGAGGAAATTACATGAAGTCAGCGAAGTCTCAAATTGTGTTCTTTTCTCTCTCTCTCTCTCTCTCTCTCTCTCTCTCTCTCTCTCTCTCTCTCTCTCTCTGTTACAACTTCCCCACCCTCGTCTCGGTTGGGGATGACTCCCCAGAGAGCGATGCAATCCTGCTCTTGTCTGGATAGCACCATCGTAAAAGATATCGTAAACATCCCTTTTGGTATTTCAGTTTCAAATGTTAATGGTGATGACAATGGGTCTCTGATATTAATTCGAAAGGTTAATGGGTTATCTGGCGTGTAAAAAAAAAAAGATTGGCAAGTAAAGGTCTTAAAAGATTTGGGAATGGCCGTTGGGGAGGGAGGGCGAGGGGGGGGGGGTTGTTGTCATTGCAAGCTGTGTTGACTGTACCGTGAGATTTATTGCTCAGGGATGCTGGGCTGGTCAGCTGTCATGCGCTTTGTAAACCCCACCCCATTTTTTTTATTATAATTAGTAAAGTAAAGTCTAGGGTAATCAGGATATACTACAAGTATAATTATATTCCATTTGTCAGTATAGTTGTTACGTTTCCGCAGTTACTGTATTAATCTATGTGGTAGATATTGGTGGTGTGAATTTTGATATAGGTGACCTCTTATTAGTGCTTTATAAGTTTTTTGTTGGTTGTTGTATTCCTTTTTTTCGTGATCTCTACAGATATATAGTTGAGAAAACAATGCATGTGTAGGAATTATTACTCACTGTGGTGGTTGGTCCCTTCAAGTTGATATTTAGTAGATATGTTTTTCCAGTTTTGGACTGACAGTTGAATTTACAATATTTTGTGTATACTGTTTTTAGAAATAAGTGCTGTCATCTTTTAATCATTGTCTTTATGTAGAAATATGATTTTTTAGTAGCTAAATATATAATTTTTGCTGTGTTTCTTTAGCTTTGCTGAGGGACGTATCAATTTTAGAAATAAATCTATTTATCCTTTTACTCGTATTCTTTGACTCCCACCTGTTAGTTCATATTGAAATCCCTTCACTTTATAATGATACAATATTCGGTTTGGACATTCAAGTTTTTTATTTATATTTCCAATGTTTTGAGGCTGCTTTTAGTTTCTTCTAATAAAATGTTTATTAGAGTTTATTCGGTTATATAGTCTTGTTACTGGCGGTCATTTGTATTGTAATACTAACCATAATTTTTCTGCTTTCATCCTTTCTATTCCTTTTCGCTTTCTTTCATTTATTTTCACGTTTCCTTCAATATTTCGTCTGCATTTATTTGTACTCTAGATTTTTTTTTTTATTGATGCGCTACGTTCATTTGTCACCGCTGTAAATATTCCGTATCGAGCTAAGCAGGGCCTTGTACATGCCACTATAGGCACCCTACGGTTGATCCATTCAAAGCGTATCATTTACATATAATTACCCTGACAAACTACCGGTCGTTACCCTTATATACGTATCTTAGGTCGTAGGGAGAAGGGTTAGGGGTAGGGGAGGGGTAGGGGTAGGGGGCGGGGAGGGAGGATATGATGAATAACCTATTCTCTCTGCATCGCTCGTTTATCGCCCGTAAGTATCGATTAACGATCAACTTATTGACGGCAGGTATCGAGGGGTCGACGGTAGGGAGGGATGGATAGGTTGAGGTTAGGGGGAGGCAGGTGGGGAAGGGGTAGGGGTGGGGGAAGGATGAAGATTTTTGTTTTCAGGTTTGGGTGGGTGGGTGGGAGGGGGTGGGTTGGCTTTGCTGTGGTCGGGGACTTGTTTACCCATGGCTTTATTCCCCGTAAAATTCTAATCTATCAAATGGCTGGGGAGTCAACAGAGGCCCCCACGGCACTCCCCATCCCTCCCCAAGTCCTGCCCCCCCTCCCCCCATAGTAGTTCCCACCTCTGCGGGATAGAATCATCCTCCCTTCAAAAAGGAGAACCCGATAAGCAGTGGACGCCTTCTCATTTTGCTTCTGGCCAACTACAGCTTGACCCTGACAAGCCAGTTGAGTGAAATATTATGCAAATGTTAGCGATAACTTCAGGGAATTTCTCCTGACAAGCTGGTTTATGTACGCCAGTGTGGGAGATCAATGGATAAAATATGGAGTTCATTTGGGCGAGATGAAATTAGTGTTGAGAGGAAAAGGGAAGAACGTGTGACTTTTTTTTCCTTGTATTAACACTTTGTCAGTATTAGTTCTCTAGTAATTTTCCAGGTTTGAATAGGAAGTGTATGGGGAGAGTAATTGCTTATTCATTTTATTATTAGGTTTTTATAATGCTGGAATGTGTTAAAGGTAGTTTTAGGGAAAGGTCTCAACATTTTCGTGTAAATGCGCCATTAATATTTACATAGCTGTTTGTTATATTCATAACTAATAATTATTGGCAGTAAGAATATAGCGCACTGTATAACATAATCTAAACTTCTGGTAATTAATATGAAGGTAATGGGGAGAAAAAGGTAATGAAAAAATGGAGAATGTCGATGAAAAACTAAAATTTGGTGTAACGTTGATTTGATTTAGTGGTTCTCAGTATTTTTGTGGCGATGGCCCCCTAACTAATGTAATTAATACCGTGGCACCCCTTCTTCACCATCCCACCATATCGCATGAATCAACTTCTCATTTAATGTGAATAAAATTATTATCCATGCTCAAACCAAAATCAGCACACCGTCCATGCAGAAATATACTGTATAAACAAAGAGCATATCAGGAGATTAGATAAACTTAAGCGTTATGAATGCAGACTAACATAAAAAACATGATAATCGTCAGCTATAAGCACACACACACACTTATATATATATATATATATATATATATATATATATATATATATATATATATATATATATATATTTTATATATACAGTATACTAGACACGCTGATAATAATAATATGAAGACTTCTGCAAACTTTTCCTTTTACAAATGCTCATTGAGATGATCTAGCCAAGACGAAATTCATGACAATCTTGCGGCACCCCTATGCACTTGTCTGTGGCACCCTACAGCAACCAGTATGAGAATCACTGAATTAAAGATACGTAATTTTCTCTTTTGCGTTATATACTGTAATTTGCACAAATTTGGGTCAGTGAAAAGTCCCTAGTAAATAACTCCTATTTGCATGATTCCTAATTCAACAAATATACTTTTATTTCAGTGATTTTGACGAGGCTGAAGTACGTATTAGAAGAGCCTTCGAACCTAGACCAAAGAAATCCATATACTACATTCCACCAGGTGCCTTTGCAGTTTTAAGCAACACCAGAAGTCTTCTGCCAGATCATAATATGCACACACACACACACACACACACACCCGCACGGTATACATTTTATATTATACATTTTATATTATGACAAAGCCTCCAATAAGGATTCTAAATGTTCTTGCGATACTTTTTGCTCACATTCTTTTTAACTTGTGTATAATATATGTGTGGTGATTTAAATTTGAAAATTGATAGTCATGTCCTTCCATGCATCTCGGTATTGTTTGTGTCATGTCATATCCTCCGTTAGTATGTAAAAGCCGGTGAAAGATCGACCAAAGTATATTTTTTGCAAGTAACTGTAGAGACGTAGGAACTTCTGTTAAGAGGGGCTATGGGATTGCAAGCCAGATGTTGCTCTACGTGGATGATTGTATGGTTTAGTGGCTAACCATGACTAGGAGGGTATATCCGGAATGGTTCTGAAGGAACGGATAAGAGAAGTAACTGTACTATCATATAAAACTGAAGATGGTATAAACGACTATCAGAACTGGTGGGATGAGAGTAGATCCGAGTCAGAGGATAGGTTACGTAAGAAAGGCAACAGGGTGTGTGCAAAGCATTGTCAGTGGGAGCCAAGATGGACGTGCATGAAGTGATTGTTGAGCCTACTGTCCTTTATGGAAATAAAATGTGGATCTTGAGTGTTAAGGTGTTGGAACGAACTACTTGCAGTAGCCTAATGTGTATGTGGCACAAGAAGGATAAAAAGGGTGACAAATGTGGAGGTGCGATGAAGAACTGATACAAAATTACCTTAGTTCGTAGAGGGTATCAGAATGTTTTGAGATGATTTGATCTAGTGGAAAGAATGGAGAATTTAGCTTGCGTTCAAGGTAAGACGTCCTTGGCTGTGTGTGTGTGCGCGTGTGTCTGTGTCTGTCTGTCTGCCTGTCTGGGTGGTCCGACCTGTTGTTGATGAGCCTCCTGTGTAAGTTATGAAACAAATATTGATGTGGAAGTTTTACGTTAAAGGAGAATCAATCACAACTCATTCAGCATTTAAAATAATTGGTGTAGTTTTCTCAGAATCCACAACCTTGTCAGGGTAAGCAGTGTGATGCAACTACATGGATTTTTTTTCTCATATTTCTTTTTTATATGGAGTGATATTTTCTCCATTTTAAATGTTTACTTAAGATGTCGACGACCTTTACAGCTGCTGCTGCTGCTGCTGTTCAATTTATTGAATTATAAATCGAGAATTTTCGGTAGTCTGAATCCAGTCAAGAA
>NC_089746.1:10142194-10172194 GCF_040412425.1 Macrobrachium rosenbergii | reverse complement strand
CTCTCTCTCTCTCTCTCTCTCTCTCTCTCTCTCTCTCTCTCGACCCCCTTCCTCTCTCTCTCTCTCTCTCTCTCTCTCTCTCTCTCTCTCTCTCTCTATCTCTCTCTCCACCCCTTCCTCCATCATGATCTCCGTATTCCTCACATGTTGCTTGCATGACTTTTTCCCATGCATTACACAAATTAGCGGAGTTGCCTTGATGAGGGAGATTTTCATCACGTGTTTATTTAATTGTTCTAATTGTTTGTTTTTTCTCATGATCATCATCATCATTATTATGATCATTTGTATGTATCGCCATCAGGAAATTTCGTGTTTCCATCAAGTGTGAGTAGGTATGAACGGGAACAAGACAATAGTTGGTTACAAATGAACTTCTCTGCAGTACCTCACTCCGCTCACACTTCGCTTAAACTGACATTGCTCACCAGTCCGTCACTTCTCAAGTAGCCCTCTCTTGTTTCATGTCAGGAGTTCCCTCTCCCGTTTTCTCTACACTACCAAACACTCTGACCTTGCTTTTCACTTCTGAAATTTTGATGCGTCGTTGTACTTGACATTTCTCGTTATTTCAAGCTCCTTTCGCTCCGCAGTACAACTAAGACTTGAAAAGATTTACCCTCTCACAGACATATTACAATAATTACTGTGTTCTTTCCCTAAATATATTTTACAGATTGCTTTTCCTTTCATCTGTATCCCCTGCTCAGGCACTCTCAAAAGGGTTTTTTGAGTTTTGTTTTTCTTTTTTTTTTTTTCGTAGTACTGGGTAAGAAGGCTGTATACTTTTCACGCTTATGTTGCTTTTCTAAGAAGCCATTGCCTGTGTAAATTTTCATTTTGACTTTGAGTTTCATCTACAGTGTATTTGCAGGTTCTATGAATATAAGTCTGGACCGTAACTGAATAGCTTAGAAACTTATTAGGGCAAAGAAATTGTTTTTTTTTTTGGGGGGGGATGTGTTGTTATTCCGAATGATGCTATTGTAGTTATTTGTTCAGTTGAAAGTTCAGCCTTTATTGCGAGGTATTCTGTTTCTTAAGACCCCTGCGCGGCCTATAAAATCGATGATGAAATGCAAAAACGTTTTTTACTTCGATGTTAAAGGATGAATGTGTTACCGCGTATTTAATTTCTCTCTCTCTCTCTCTCTCTCTCTCTCTCTCTCTCTCTCTCTCTCTCTCTCTCTCTCTCTCTCTCTCTCTCTCTCTCTCTCTCTCAAAACTATAGGGAGTGCATGGAGTACATAGGAACTTGGCAAGTGTTTCAGCATATAGGTAACATTTGTACCCAACTGATCATCTCTACATTTAATTTTTCCCCATTTCTTATCTGCTTATGATATCAGTTTTATTTATCTGTTATGATAATCATATTTATTTGCCATTATCTCCGTCCATATCAGATGACGGTCGATCAGAGAGGCATATCACGTGTAGCATTTAAGCGTATGTTGTCGACGGTACGTTTTAGTTTCAGTGAAAATATTTATTTTTTTCGGATAAAAAACAAATAAACAGAAATTTGGTTTTGTTTCAAAGCATGTAAATGAGCTTATTTTGGAAAAAAACGAGTTCGATATTGTTTCTTTTACTTATGGCAATTACGTCGACACGCTACCAACGGTACATGTTATTTTTATACAAAAAAATTTCTGAGTAGAAAAAAAAAAAGCATTTCGGTTTTGTTTCAAGACGTGTAAATATGTTTACTGGAGGAAAACATAGGTTAGATGCAGCTTCATGCACGGTTTTTTTTTGTCGAAGCAAGTGGTGCATTGAATATTATTTACCATATGGGCATAAGTATTACTCACCATACTGGCATGCACTCTTTTGGTGAAGAAAGCCTCAGTGTTGTAAATGTAAATATGAATGAGAAAAATACACGCAAACGAGAGCAGTACAATGTGCTCCATCAAAAAAGTACTATAAATGATATGATTACTCTCTCTCTCTCTCTCTCTCTCTCTCTCTCTCTCTCTCTCTCTCTCTCTCTCTCTCTCTCTCTCTCTCTCACCAAGTCGTAAAGATCCAAATTTTTTTTTAGGTACAGCCTAACACATCTGTAGATACTAATTATTCAAAGACCAGTGCTTCCCCAATGACATCACAATCTGACGACTTAATTACCGGGGTTCATCATTCCCCGCTATTGCGGAAAATTACGTTATTCTTCTCATTAACAGGTTATTGTGACACCTGGCATAAACTGCGAAGTCTTGGTCTAACGTTATATAAACTTTAGTTTTGGAAATCAAGAGTCCTCAAAGGTGCAGAAATCCATAATGGTGTAAATGTAAATATATATATATATATATATATATATATATATATATATATATATATATATATATATATATATATATATATATATATATGTATACTATATATATATATATATATATATATATATATATATATATATATATATATATGTGTGTTTATATTGTATATATATATATATATATATATATATATATATATATATATATATATATATATATATATATATATATATATATATATATTACATTTACATTTACATTTACACCATTGTGGATTTCTGCACCATTTTAGTGACTCATGCTATTATGAGATTTGTGTGGATATACCCTTTAATTGTACACACGCTGCCATTGAGGACTCTTGATTTCCAAAACTAAGTTTATATAACGTTAGACCAAGACTTAGCCGTTTATGCCAGGTGTCACAATAACCTATTAATGAGAAGAATAACGTAATTTTCCGCAATAGCGGGGAATGATGAACCCTGGTAATTAAGTCGTCAGATTGTAATGTCATTGGGGAAGCACTGGTCTTTGAATAATTAGTATCTACAGATGTGTAAGGCTGTACCCCTCAAAAATTTGGATCCTTACGACTTGGTGAGAGAGAGAGAGAGAGAGAGAGAGAGAGAGAGAGAGAGAGAGAGAGTGAGAAAGTAATCATATCTTTTATAGTACTTTTTTGATGGAGCACATTGTACTGATTCCCACCTTTTAAATTGTGTAGCTTTTCTCCAAAGAGAGGCATAAAATGGCTTAGTATTTACAAGGCCTCTGCTACAGATTAGGTCAAAAATTATTTCTGCAGGACTCGTAAGGGAGACAAACGGAAACTTGAGAAACTGAGACGTTAATGAGAATAAACCGAAGCTTTTATGCTCTATGAAGTAAAAGAATTCTGTAAGCCGTTCATTAAGCGATTCCTTTTTTCTGCGCTGAATGACTTCTTAGGTCTCAGTGCTTGGCCTTTGGCCTAAATTTTATACTCCATTTCCAGTTGGGTTCTTCCAAGGAGAACATTCCCGTAGGGGATTAGTGCCGTCAGTACACCTCATGCGGTGCACTGTAGGCATTACTTATGGTTCTTTGCAGCGTCCCTTCGGCCCCTAGCTGCAAGCCCTTTTGTTCCTTTTACTGTACCTCCGTTCATATTCTCTTTCTTCCCTCTTACTTTCCACCCTCTCCTAACAGTTGTTTCAGAGTGCAACTGCGAGATATTCCTCCTGTTACGCTTTTGAAACTTTCCTTCTTTCAGTTTTCCCATTTGGCGCTGAATGACCTCACCGGTCCCAGCGCTTGGCCTTTGGCCAAAATTCTATAGTCTGTTCAATTCTGTTTCAAGTTCTTCAATGGAGGGGTGGGCAGAGCTCTCGGCTAGCCCGCTGTTGGCCCAGCGTTCGACTCTCCGGCCGGCCAATGAAGAATTAGAGGAATTTATTTCTGGTGATAGAAATTCATTTCTCGTCATAATGTGGTTCGGATTCCACAATAAGCTGTAGGTCCCGTTGCTAGGTAACCAGTTGGTTCTTAGCCACGTAAAATAAATCTAATCCTTCGGGCCATCCCTAGCAGAGCTGTTAATCAGCTCAGTGGTCTGGTTAAACTAAGATATACTTAACTTTTCCAAGGAGAACATTGTGTGCCCTCTAGTGGAGAGTCATCGAACTACCATAATGCTCTTTAGTTGTGTCAGTGAACAGTAATCTGAGAGAAGCGGTTTTTCTTTGACAACGACACGGCACTTATTCCTGATAGTATATCTCAGTCGGTTAAAGCACTCGTGCTGGAGTTTTTTCTTTTAATAAAACTCTTAAGTACTGCTTAAATAAACAAGGTTAATGTGTTTTCTGCTGCGCATGACCTTCCAGTTTTCTCCTTATTAGAATAAGCTGTCGTGACAACAACAAAGATTATTAATAACGTTGTTTGCAATTTCCAAGTTGCAAGTAGGTCTGCCTTCCAATTGTGTGATGTAGATTAAAATATTTATGGCTCTCGGTAGTCTACAGAACTACAGTTTTTGATATCTGATTTTTGAAAAATTTTTTCTGATGTATACTAAAGAGTGCAAGTTCTTCATTCTTAACACTGCAGTAATAGTCTTAATTCTACATTAATTACTAAGTGACTTTCAGGCTATAAAGACATTGCAAGTAGCATTATTGGAAAATCTGGACCTCTAAAGCTATAAATGCTAAATGAAACCGTAACAACTACAGTTATTACCATCATTAATTCACGGAGAACTTTTGTTTCTACTACTTTTATTCATCTGGTTTGTAACTATACTTTGTGGAGATAAATTTCGACTGTGATTTACAGCTCTTAGGAAGTACATCTTTTCATGAGTCCTATGTCTCCTTATAATGTCTGTTGACAATGAGAATAACAAAACGCCAGCGTTGTGAGCAGAAATATTTCAGTTTTGGATGAAATTTTTTTTCTGTCAGAGATTACTGTACTGTATTATTATTATATTATTATTGACCGCGTTCAAAGGGTAGTGGCACCAGTGCACCTCACGCGGTGCACTGTAGGCATTACTTACGGTTCTTTGCAGCGTCCCTTCGGCTCCTAGCTGCAACCCCTTTCATTCCTATTACTGTACCTCCGTTCATATTATGTTTCTTCCATCCTACTCTCCACCCTCTTCTAACAGTTGTTTCATTGTGCAACTACAAGGTTTACCTCCTGTTACACCTTCAAAACCTTCTTGACCCTCAGTTTCCCTTTCAGCACTGAATGACCTGATAAGTCCCAGAGCTTGGTCTTTGGCTTAAATTTTATATTCCGATTTCAGTTCCAATATTATTATTGGCCTTTTCCAGAAGCTTGTTTATTACTTTTAGCCATTTTTGAGAGAGTGATTTCACTGTTCTATATCCAGTAGTGCTTATTTTCCCATATGAAAAAATTCAGCTTTTTTCTTTAGATACCTAACCCGTTAGTGTAGAGGGATGACGCTTATAGTATACAATGCGTGGAACAAAATACATATTACTAAGATTTTTATCGCATCTCATCTTCCTCGAGTTTAATCACTTTGTATCTTTTATTTTTCTTTCATTCATCTGGTATTTTCTCTCATCGCTGTCCAACTTCTTAAACTTTAGCCTTGTTCCAATATTTACATCTTAGTTATGAAGGAATTCGTTTGGGCTAGCCCTGTTAGAGCCTAAAATGAGACTCGTTAAGACTCCGATGTCATGTTAAAACCAACACACTGTAAGGGCCTAAACGAAGGCTCGGGATGGCTCCGTTGTCATGTTAAAACGAACACAATGTAAGGGCCTAAACTAAGGCTCGGGATGACTCCGTTGTCATGTTAAAACGAACACAATGTAAGGCCTAAAATAAGACTCGAGAAGACTCCCTTGTCATGTTACGTTTTAAGGACCTAAAATAAGACTTGGTAAGAATCCGTTATGCTAAAACGAACACGTTGTAGGGCATAAAATAAGACTCGGGAAGACTTCGTTGTCATGTTAAAACGAACTCGTTGTAAGGGCATAAAATAAGGCTCCGGAAGGCTCCGTTGTCATGTTAAAAGAACACGTCGTAAGGCCTAAAATAAGACTCGGTAAGACTCCGTTGTCGTGTTAAAACTAACACGATGTAGGTCCTAAAATAAGACTCGGTAAGACTCCGTTGTCATGTTAAAACGAACACGTAAGGACATAAAATAAGACTCGGGAAGACTCCATTGTCAAATTAAAACGAACACGTTGCAAGGCCCTAAAATAGGACTCGGGAAGACTCCGTTATGCTAAAACGAACACGTTGTAAGGGCCTAAAATAAGACTCGGGAAGACTCCGTTGTCATGTTAAAACGAACACGTTGCAACACGCTGTAAGGGCCTAAAGTAAGACTCGGGAAGACTTCGTTGTCATGTTAAAACGAACACGTTGCAAGGGCCTAAAATAGGACTCGATAAGACTCCGTTGTCATGTTAAAACGAACACGTTGTAAGTGCCTAAAATAAGACTCGGTAAGACTCCGTTGTCATGTTATAACGAGCACATTGTAAGGGCCTAAAATAAGACTCGGGATGACTCCGCTGTCATGTTAAAACAAACACGATGCAGGTCCTAAATTAAGACTCGGGAAGACTCCGTTGTCATGTTAAAACGAACATGGTGTAAAGACCTAAAATACGACTCGGGAAGACTCCGTTATGCTAAAACGAACACGTTGTAAGGACCTAAAATAAGACTTGGTAAGACTCCGTTGTCATGTTAAAACGAACACGCTGCAAGGGCCTAAAATAAGACTCGATAAGACTCCTTTGTCATGTTAAATTGAACAAGTTGTAAGGGCCTAAAATAAGACTCGGTAAGACTCCGTTGTCAATTTAAAACGAACACGTTGTAAGTGCCTAAAATAAGACTGGTAAGACTCCGTTGTCATGTTAAGACGAACAGATTGTAAGGGCCTAAAATAAGACTCTGGAAGACTCCGTTGTTATGTTAAAACGAACACATTGTAAGGGCCTAAAATAAGACTCGGGAAGACTCCGTTGTTATGTTAAAACGAACACGTTGCAAGGGCCTAAAATAAGACTCGATAAGACTCCGTTGTCATGTTAAAACGAACACGTTGTAAGGGCATAAAAGAAGACTGGGTAAGACTCCGTTGTCATGTTGGAACGAACATGTTGTAAGTGCCTAAAATAAGACTCGGTAAGACTCCGTTGTCATGTTAAGACGAACAGATTGTAAGGGCCTAAAATAAGACTCGGGAAGACTCTGTTGTCATGTTAAAACGAACTCGTTGTAAGGGCATAAAATAAGGCTCCGGAAGGCTCCGTTGTCATGTTACAACGAACACGTTGTAAGGGCCTAAAATAAGACTCGGGAAGACTCCGTTGTCATGTTAAAATGAACACGGTGTAAGAGCCTAAAATAAGACTCGGGAAGACTCCGTTGTCATGTTAAAACGAACACGTTGTAAGGGCCTAAAGTAAGACTCGGGAAGACTCAGTTGTCATGTTAAAACGAACACATTGTAAGGGCCTAAAATAAGGCTCTGGAAGACTCCGTTGTCATGTTGAAACGAGCACGTTGTAAGGGCCTAAAATGAGACTCTGGAAGACTCCATTTTCATGTTAAAAATAAGACTCTGTAAGACTCCGTTGTCATGTTAAACTATTGAGGTTAGAAGTATAAAAATTTCGAAAATAAGAAGATATATACTGTAGATGTATAAGTTCTTAGAATTACGTACCAGGTTTTTGTTGCTGACACACAGGACATATAAAAGATGCAAGTTCTCAAGAACATAATAATTACTTACTGGGTTGTCATTGTTGCATTATCGTGGACGTATGCCAGTCCTGGGATCTTGCTTTGTGTCATTCAAGCAACAGTTCCAACAAAAGAAGATCGTTTTGCGACTAAGTATTTACAGTTTAAGGTAGTTAGTTATTTTCGCAAATCCTAATATGATTATAGTTTTAAAGGCTACCCTTATCATTTCTTCTAAATACCGTTCATGCAGACTAAGTTTTCTCTATTAGATTTTTATTATATATATATATATATATATATATATATATATATATATATATATATATATATATTTATATTTATATGTGTGTGTTCTTTATTTATCATCCGCCATAGGTCATGTGTGCTTACTTGGGTTGCTGAAGTTTTTTATGTTGAGCAACTTATAGAAAAAATCCCAGTTTATGATTTTTATATATTTAAGTTGAATGAGTTTCAGAATGTATGCGACGTGTGGTCTGACCTTTCACTAGCGAGAAGTGTCAGGAATAATAAACCAGTAGAAAATGCGCCGAATTTTCTGTACAGCCGCTACAGCGTATAGTCAAGGCCACCGAAAATAGATTTATCTTTCGGTGGTCTCGGTATAATGCTTTATGAGCCGCGGCCCGGTGGTGGCCTGCCTTATATCGTTGCCAGGAAGCACGATTATGGCTAACTTTAACCTTAAATAAAAAAAAAAACTACTGAGGCTAGAGGGCTGCAATTTGGTATGTTTGATGACTGGAGGGTGGATGATCAACATACCAATTTGCAGCCCTCTAGCCTCGGTAGTTTTTAAGATCTGGGGGCGGACAGAAAAAGTGCGGACAGGCAGACAAAACCGGCACAATAGTTTTCTTTTACAGAAAACAAAAACTCTACCAAGTGATGTTAATTATACATGAAAGGGGAACTCCTTAGAGTTGGCTTTGAACTTGTTATGAAATTAGCTTGCAGAAGTTGGCATGTAGGAAGCCGAATTAGTAATGTAACTCTAGATTAATATTTTCAGGGCTATTTCTTATTATAATTTCGTTATTCAGTTTTTTGAGTCATAGTCATATATATATATATATATATATATATATATATATATATATATATATATATATATATATATATATATATATATATATATATATAGTTTCCCATTATATACAGAAGACAGACAGACAGACATTTTATATTTTCCGTGTCATCCCTTAGGTACCGGAGACCGTAGGGCTTGTGCATCTTCGTAGACGGGTGTGGGCGAAGCTCTCCCTCCTCCATAACGGACCAATGTTTAGAATGTTTGTTCAGATTAACAAAGAAAATTGGCCACTTTGGGGTTCTACAGAATAACGAAGAAATATTGCAAGCAACTATCTCAACGAACACCGTTCTTAATAAGGAGACGGGACAAAAAATGTAAGTCATTTTGGAGAAAGAACGACTCGGTCTGTGGCAACACTGCGATACCTTTTGCATCATGCATGTACACCTGGGCTGTGTTCAGAAGCCTTCGTTTTGGTCTGGTCTTCGGCTTCGTTTTGCCCAGTCTTCTTGAGATTCTTTTGGTTCTCTATTTGGTTTTTCTGCTTCATTTACTTTTAAATTTTCATTTCCTTCATTTAATATTCTGAGAAGTCGGATAGCGAACAGTTGCTTCTGTACTTTGAAAGAAGTTTGATCCTTGTTATTGATTCTTGGCCTCTTGCGAGAGAGAAACCTCAGAACAACCGCCATGAACCTGTCGAAGGGGGTGAGAGTGCGAGAGAGAGAGAGAGAGAGAGAGAGAGAGAGAGAGAGAGAGGGAGAGAGCGGTAGAGGGGTGGGGGTCAGAAATGTGAGGGGAAAACCCCCTCCATCCACACTGGCCACACAACGCTTCCCTTCCCTTCTTGTGCGGTGCCCTGCCACGGAATTATTAATCAGTGCGACAGCGTTTCCACGCGAATTTTGGCGCCCTAGATGTCACGGCGTTGAGGAGAAGAGGAGGCCCCGCGTTGGAGGAGACGGCTTGTGGCGATAGAAGCACCACGATCCAGAGAAATTGGTGGTGGCGAGATGGCGAGCGTGTGTGTCGCTTGATCGAATGAGACCCCTGGCTCTTATCCCTGTGCGCAGACTCCTGCAATCTCCCGTCACGCCGGCATCTATGGAGGTCAAGAATCGCTAATGCGTAGCGCCTCCTGGCACAGGTGTGGTGGATGTTCCCGCAGTGTTCTGACTCTGTGTGTGACACACACTCGCAAAACACACCTGATTCCGCTCGTTTCGAACGAGGCCTCCCCCTTATCTTTATACAGAACTCGCGGTGACATCTGCGCAGGCTGCTGCTGCATCTTCTTCGACGACGGAAACCCACGGGATGAACTAGGAATGGCGGCGGGATCCGGGAGATTTGGGCTCCTCGCCGACGGTCGGCGATGATAAGCCCGCGTTATCGCGAGCGCCATGTTTTAGACCCAGGTTCCTTTCTCCGTTTCTGAAGGAGAGAGAGAATCCGTCGGGACATTTTAACGGTATACGAGAGAGAAAGCATTACATTGTTCAAGATGACGTCGAGTGCTATGGGAATCGTGTGCTACTATATGCTAGTGTTGGTGGACTTGGTGCTGATTTGGTTTATCGACTGCTGGGGCCATTAGTGTCGTGATAACACCCTTCTTACCACCACCACCTGCACCACCACCACCACCACCACCCAAAGGCGCAGCCACTAACAAACCTTGGCGTTGTAACCTAGTGACAATGAACGTTCAATACACGCGAATAACAACAACAATGAGGTTTTCGATCGACCGCCGCCATCATCTCTTCGACGGTCTGTCCTTTTTAGGTCTAGTGGTCGCGTAGAACGACGGAAAAAACAGCCTCTTCGACTCCGGGGTCGGTTTTTCTCCCTCGAAGATCATCCTCTTCTTCTTAACGGGTTCTGTCGGACGAAGCCAAGATGGCCAGGCGAAAAGTAAGTCCCTCTTGAAATGCTTCTCAGAGCCTGCTCTCTGAAACCTCGCACTAGTCATCACAACGCCTGCTGCACCAACTCGCTCACTCACTCTCTCTTTCTCTTCCTTTCGCTCACGCCATATAGAGCTTACATACGTGAATTAGGTACCCTATCCAGAGGTATTTAAACGACCGTAGGTATAGATATATATAGTTCCTTTCATAACCCCGGGCTAACCGACATCACAGAGATGAAGGTACCCATTTTCTTTGGTTTATGTTTTCACAACAAACCAGCCAATGGTGGTTGCGTGTCGACCCGGGAATGCTGGAGGTTTGTGGGGATAAGGGTTGTGGGAGGTAGGGGGACAGTTGTTGTAGGGGGGTGGGGTGGAGTGTTGATGCCACGTTGCTTGGTTTCCAATTTGTGATGAACAACACAACAGTGAGTTTGTTCGCACCATGATGCATGAAGTGGGAAGGGTGGCTTGCTTGCCTTTGTTCATGCAGATCAAGAAATGAGGAAGAATGCGTACTCTCTCTCTCTCTCTCTCTCTCTCTCTCTCTCTCTCTCTCTCTCAGATCTGCCGAGGAAATTTCCAAGTGTCACTGCCACTGAGGTTAAGGTCGGGTGTAATTGCTACAGTGATCTTTGTTCAGTTAGTTGTTAATTTGAATTGTATGTACATTTCTATTTCTTTGTAAATTTACTGTCATCGTTATAGCATAATATATGAAAACACGCTTAGCTTTTGAAAATTAATTTCATGTTTATTGAGGAAGGTTATAGTAATGTTTATTTCTTACACGTCTTTCGATACGTGACTATTTTGAGCTCACTTGCTTGTTGCGCAACATGCTTACATAATTATGCACACACATATAGATGGATAGATTGATAGGCAGATAGACAGAGTGTGTGTGTGTGTGTGTGTGTGTGTGTGTATAAACAATACACTTTTGAGTGCACGCTCACATTTTAATTGTTGTACCTCCCCGGTAGGGTGCAGAAGTGCTATTGCGATGTCTCTCCCTCCCCCCCCCCCCCGCCTCCCTTGTTAAACCATTGGTAAATCTGTCGGCGTTCTTAACCACAAAATCTCTTCCCCGGAACTTTTAATTTATCACTGAATTGCGGTTCGCCCTCAGAATAATAGATTTTAAATACAGACGTGAGCTCAAGTTGTTCCATCTTCTGTGCACCAATGCCCTTACACCCTAGCCATGCCTGCGTTAGGCTTGACCCAGGACCCACTAAGACTCAGGGCCGTCCAACCCCATGCCCGTTTGCCAAAAGTGGCCCGTTTGATTTTTAAAGTGGCCCGCTAGAGAAAAATAAGTAAAAGTATATCTCTCTTTTTTTATATACATACACACAGGTGGCATGGATGACACTGTTTTATCAAGAGTGGCCCTCAAACTAAACAACTTGGACGGCCCTGTACAAAGTCTTAGAGGGTTGTGGCTTCACCCACAGACGCCTACGGGCTTCTTGTAGGAGCCAGGGCCTATGCTGGCACAAATCCATCATAGTGTGGCAACGGTAACCGCAGATACTGCGAAGAAGTTGTGAATGCAAGAGTTACAACTTTCACAACTTACAGAATGACATGAGTGATTTGGAAGGTGACAGCAAGAACCACTGGTACCTTGAGGAGGCTGTGAACACAAGCGTTTACCACTTTAAGTAATCTGTTATGCTATACAAATGGCTTTAATGATCTGGAGGGACTTTCATCCATGTTTCCCTAGACTTGGGGTATGAGTTCAGCTAAGTTCTCATTGCTCATTCAGGGATTCATTACTATAATTATCATTTGTATTTTTCGATGAGGAAACATTCACACGGAACAAGTCATGAAAGCCGTTTGACTTGAAAAATCTTACACAATAGAATTCCCTTATGTAAAAACAAAAACATAAAACTATAGATTTAATTAACATATAATTATGAATAAAATTTAAAGACAAATAAATCTAAACTTATTACACTGCCGTACAAGGAAGAGAACTAAGGCATTCATTTTCTTTAAGGTTGCATTACGGCGTCTCTCTCTGATCTTGAATCGCTTTGCATCTTCCAAGCTTTTGTGGAATGTCTGTCTGATTTAGGTCTCACCTGCTGGTTGGCTTCTTACTTTTTAGTTTTCTGTAAAAGAAAACCATTTTGCCGGCTTTGTCTGTCCGTCCGCACTTTATTCTGTCCTCACTTTTTTCTGTCCGCACTTTTTCTGTCCGCCCTCAGATCTTAAAAACTACTGAGGCTAGAGGGCTGCAAATTGGTATGTTGATCATCCACCCTCAAATCATCAAACATACCAAATTGCAGCCGTCTAGCCTCAGTAGTTTTTATTTTATTTAAGGTTAAATTTAGCCATAATCGTGCTAGTGGCAACGATATAGAACAGGCCACCACCGGGCCGTGGTTCAAGTTCCATGGGCCGCGGCTCATACAGCATTATAGCCTACTCGATTGCACCGAAGAAACTTCGGCGCATTTTTTACTTGTTTTTATTGTTTCATTCCAGCACTGGGCCTTGTCCCATAAATGCAAAGGCTTCGAAGAACACTGACGTATTCATTATTCTCTTTTTTTTCCCTTGATAATTATGCAAAAAAGTCTGTTTTTATGAGTTTTGTGAATTTTGGTATCCATACCTAATATTGAAAATTTTTAGCATAACTTAGATTTTTATCTTGTGTTTTTTTATTACCAATTTTAAGGAACTTTTAGTCGTATGGAATACTCGACGATGTTGTTTCGAGTGAACACGTAAACTGACTTATCGGAGATGAATCTGAAAATATTTATTTACTAATTCTTTGATGATTTCATCAGTTGAAAAAAAAAAGTAAGAAATGCGCCGAAGTTTCTTCGGCGCAATGGAGTTTTCTGCAGAGCGTAATATCAGTGCCACCGAAAATAGATCTGTCTTTTGGTGGTCCCGGTATAATACTGTATGAGCCGCGGCCATGAAACTCTCAGCTGGCCGTGGTGGCCTGTCCTATATCGTTGCCAGAAGCACGGTTATGGCTAACGTTAACCGTAGATCAAATAAAAACTACTGAGGCTAGAGGGCTGCAATTTATTTTTGATGATTGGAGGTTGGATGATTAACATAATTTGCCGCCCTCTAGCCTCAGTAATTTTTAAGATATGAGGGCGGACAGAAAAAGTGCGGACGGGCATACAAAGACGCCACAATAGTTTTCTCTAACAGAAAACTAAAAAGCAATAGACAGACTTTTACCAGGAAGCGAATACAAGACTTTTTTTTTATCAACCTAATCAGTCGGAGCAGCCTCAGATGTCCAGACTCTGTTCCAGAAGTTCTGGAAATGTTGCATCATATTTGAAGCCAAGCCTTAGAAAGTTTCTTTCGATGCAAACTCAGTTTCAACTTCGGAAATCTTAGAACTGCCGAGGATATATAAGATCTTGTTTGGGTAAATGTTTCTTGGGATGGGATGACTATCTCTGCATTTATCTAAAAAAAGAAAGTAGTTTTTGCTTTTTCACAGTTTTCTGTTGACTTAATTGGCCTGAGGGCATATGCAGTATTGTTTTAGGATAAGTTATAGCCATTCAACATAATTTACTTCTGAATATCTTCAGTGGTGACGAAAGTAAATGATTACCGTTTAGATAAGATGCTCAACATGGCCAAAGAGGGTAATTTAAAGATGAGGGTTATTTTAATTATAGTTTTACATTCTTAAAGTGGTTGGTGATGCTTACTTATAATATGTTAATTATGGCATAACCTACCATACCAAACGGCGTTCCTAGCAGACTGAGATTCAGGAAGCGGTTTCAGAGACTCATAATCTCGTTCAGTTTTTGTTCAGTTTTTGTTAAGTTCCTCTGTGCCCTTCGAAAATGTTTTCAAGACTAACATCAACGATTATTCAACATTGTGTTGGCACCTCATAACCTACCATAACAACGGCGTTCCCAGCAGATTGAGATTCAGGAAACGGTTTCAAAGACTCATAATCTCGTTCAGTTTTTGTCAAGTTCCTCTGCGCCCCTTGAAAATGTTTTGAAAACTAACATCAGCTATTGTTCAACATTATGTTAGCACCCCGATTTCCAGCCTGAAAGCCAGCATTCTTTTGTATGAGCGTTTGTAAGCCTGAGGTGAAAAAGGCGGTTACTCGTGTATTGCATTACTTTTAAATTTCGGAAAATTAGTAATAATCATTTCAGTGATGCTGGTCGCTTTCATATCAGACCACTTTTTTCATCCCACCCCACTCGCAAAAATGTATTTTTTTTTTTTTTTAATTGAAAGGATGCTTTCAAGCGTGTAAAAATTTGATTCAGTTGCACAGCAAAATTCTTGTTACAAATTTTTATGAAAACATTGTCTCGAGTAAATGTGAAATCTTTTTTTTATATTCTTTCAAGTAGTGATCATCCCATGAGAGATTTGACAATGCTGGGAAGACGTTTCCGTAGAAAGGTTAAAAGTAATCAGTAATTACAATTTAAAGTCGGTGCGTAATGAAAATACAGAAAATGGTCTCGATGAGAATGGGAAGTTTTTAGAATTACTGAGAATTTAGCATTTTCTTTGGAATTTTAAAGTAATTTAAATACCTGCGGTAACAAAACAATAATATACTTCTGAGAGGGTTTTGAACAACAAATGCAAAAGCAAATGAGTGCATTGTGTTGAAGATTAGCACTTGAAATCAGCCATTTTCAAGGTTTTTGAAATAATAGAACGGTGAGGTTATGAAATATTGAACATAAACAAATAAACGTTCACTTCTTTACAGTGGAAATTATAATATCAAAACTTAATTTTTCCTAAACTTTTGATTACACTTGGAAACGATACTAATAATCAGTCACTTATCAGTGAGAGGCTAGTAGACAGTTATAATTTTCCGCATTCTTTCTCATAATTCGAGTTATATAACAATGATATATTCATTGAAATGGTGTGTCGCAGTAGAAATCTCAGTCCTTAAAATTTTGAAGGCTGGTTTTCCAATTTGTTGGTCCCGCTAGTTTACTTTAGCGATAAATTCCATCAAATATTCCTGTTTTCTGATTATATATAGATAGAAACATACATACATACATATATAAATATATATATAAATATATATACAGTACATATATACATATATATATATATATATATATATATATATATATATATATACAATATATATATATATATATATATATATATATATATATATATATATATATATATATATATATATATATATATATATATATACACGACGATGATGAGGGCAAAAGCCTAACGTACGGAGACCAAGGACATATGGACAGACACACGAACAATCAAACAGCTTTTATTGTGGCCGACGGCGTTTCGCAATAATCCATTGCATTTTCAAGGCTGCAGTGACACATAATTTTCTTTAATAAAAAAGGGACGTCACTACATATAATTATAAAGATAAAAATAAAATTTAAACAAAATGCATTTTTTAAAATATCTTAAAACAAACCTACCGTACCCAGTACATGGTTAAAAAGTGACTAAACAGAAAAGATAAAACTAGTTGAAAGTAAACAGAACAGCACAATAAACGGCCACAATAAAAGCTGTTGATTGTTCGTGTGCCTCCATCTCCCCTTGATCTCTCTCTCTCTCTCTCTCTCTCTCTCTCTCTCTCTCTCTCTCTCTATATATATATCTATATATATATATATATATATATATATATATATATATATATATATATATATATATATATATATATATATATATATTATGATTAGGTAGTTCATAATCCTCACCAGAGTTTGATTAGCTGGTGAGGTAAAGTGACTAGACATGTTCTGTTAAATCCCATTGTCGCTTTGTTGTCTTACGCAGTGAATTAGGGAATCTACTGTAGTAGCTAGTTGACTGTAGTGGGTCACAGTTTTGATGAAAATGGCGTGGGACTGCAGCCTCACCAATTTATATATCTGTGTATACTATGTGTATATACATTCATATATATACATTATACATATATACATTCATATATATGTGTGTGTGTGTGTGTGTTTGTATGTAATTTCAAACTGCTAACGGCAATTGCACATTCGCTTTACCTCTGGTTGTTCGATTAGTGAAGTAGGCATATTATGCCCGTTTAATACCCAAGAGGCATGCTATGGTTAGCAACCTGATTCAAGAAAGACTTGCACAAAACCGGGTACTTAACGTATGGCATTACTTCCCCCACCCCCAAAATAGTTCATGTAATTTAAAAAAAATTCATATAATTTTGTTAATATACACATATATACTGTATATATATGTGTGTAAAGATATACATGTGTGAAAGTTTCCACACACATATCCTGACAATCTCTCTACCGCAGAACATTGCACGATGCAATAATTAAAATATCTCTCTGAGTTATCATTTCTCTCTTGTTTTTCCCCTATCATTTTGCAGCTGTTGACAGATGTGATTCTCTCTCTCTCTCTCTCTCTCTCTCTCTCTCTCTCTCTCTCTCTCTCTCTCTCTCTCATGTGACGGAAAACCTGCACTTGTGCAGATGTGTGCGTGTGTAGGTTCGTGTGTGTGTCATCAGTTCTGTGAATATGATTGAATACGTTCAAGTGTTCAGATGACCACATCTGCCTCAATAAGACTTTCCTTCACGATCCGGATCGTCTTATTTTATGTCACAGAAAATTTTTGTTTGTTTATCCATTGCCGTAATCTGTTCGTTATTCTTTCTTTGCTCTGGTCCCTAGTCTCGGTCTTGGCAGTTTAATGTCCTTAAGCACCCATATATACACGCACACACACACATGCACACATATATACACATATAAATGCAATTTTATATACATACATATACACGTATATATGTACGTATGCATATTGTTTATGTCGCTTTTTTTATGAGCTTATTTAAATCTATGCACTTTTAACTTTTTACGTATCGCAATAGGTTATTCTTAATCCACTTCATATTTTTTCTTTCTCTGGTGACCAGTTTTTCTTTACATTTTGCAGAATCACCTCGTAGGTTTTACCCTCATAGGCCTACTTGGGTGTTCTTATACGCCATTAATCTATTCACGCCGACTTAGTAACATCTGAAGTTAGAAATTATAATTAGAGAAGGTATGGAAGGCTGATATATATAGGTTTTATTGAGGATATCCTCAAACCTTAGAGAACATGATAAAATCTCCATCTTGGGAGGTATGTACTTGGAATTTAGGGCAAATAAATATTGGAACCCTTTTTGTCTTGTGATATCGTTTAATTTCTTGTTATCTCTTTCAAGTAAAATAACTGTTTTTGTTCAATAATTTATTGATAGCTTTCACCTAACAGTACTAGGTATTTTATTAGTCGTAAGTTACTGCTGAAATTCTTGGAGCATAATAGAAATTCGTGAAACGAGGATCTGTTTTTTTTTTTCTTCTTCTTCTTCTTCTTCTTCTTCTTCTTCTTCTTCTTCTCGGTATGAAAAAAAAAATATCCTGTATCTTATCACATTTCTTCCTGAATCGATAACGACGGCAGGCAAACATTTTTAAACAAATAAGAGATCTGAGACCTTTTATCTGCAGGTGATAGTGTCGAAACTTAGTGTCCTAGTAGATAAGAATTTAAAGCCCTGGTTAAGTAGGTAGGTTTTATGATATACCTATTTATATATATATATATACATATATATATATATATATATATATATATATATATATATATATATATATATATATATATATATATATATATATATATATATATATATATATATATATATATATAATATATATATATATATATATATATATATATATATATATATATATATATATATATATATATATATATATATATATATATATATAATATATAATTATATATACTCAATATATATATAAAAATTTATAAATATATATATATTTTCTGTTTTCCTCTCCCAATTGAAATTGTGTACTTATATCTTTACGTCATTGTGTAAGTGATATATAGTTTTTTTCAGGGAAGCCATGTTAATAGATGATGGTAATATATAGGTAAAGTCTTTTATGCGCGGGTATTTTCTTCTCGCGCTAACAGTTGCGCATGCGCGTGATTCGTTTTGAACTTTGTAGTCAATTAAGCGTATTGAGTGAGTGCGAGTTTTTCCTCCAGCCTGTGTTTCCCGTCTGTTTCACTTTCAGACTGTTCGCATTTTGTTGCTTTTCGTCCTTTTATCTGAATTTACATAGATTTTGAAGTACGTTAATGATTACTGTGCAAATGTGAACTGTGCAAATTTATAAAGTATTTTTGTTCTTTAATATACAAAATATGTTTAGTTTTTTATGATGAAATTGTATAATATTTTGGTTGAAATTGCTCCTAACAGTTGATGTAATGTGTATGTTTGGTTTTTGTATAAATTTAAAGTTTTCCGTCTCGTCCCCTGCACCTTTTCCAACTAGAATCCTTTTATATATATATATATATATATATATATATATATATATATATATATATATATATATATATATATATATATATATATATATATATATATATATATATATATATATGTATATATATATATATATGTATTCATGTATATTATGTGTGTGTATGTATATATATATATATATATATATATATATATATATATATATATAATATATATTACATATAGTCTCCCGTTCTCGACCAGGTCCTCGAAAAATGAATATGTGTCACAAGTCATGACTTCAGATCTTTAATTAGCCAAAATAAGCAAGAATTCCCCCGAACAGCCAGCGTTTAATACCTTTGACGTACTTTTATAGGACTGTCCATCTTGATGACGTCATTCTCACGCATTATAATTCTCGGCATAACTCGAAAGTAGATGCATCCGGAGTTTGCCAGACAGTATGGCACCATTTTTTCGTTATCTGGTACTCCGGATGAGACACTGTGGTTCGAATGTGTACTTTTCTCACGTTTAGAGTTTGTACTTAATCATCCGTGGAAGATTTGAAATCTTTTTGTTAAAATGTTATCGTGTGTCAAATCTTTGCGAACTAGTTTCATGACTGATAAAGTGAATGGCTCGACAAAGGTATAAATCCGCTGTAAGGATATTAAAAGATGAATAAAATCACGCTGTACTTTCCTATAGAGAGAGAGAGAGAGAGAGAGAGAGAGAGAGAGAGAGAGAGTCAGGCAGGTATAACTCTGCTATAAGGATATTTAAAGATGAATAAAATCACGCTGTGCTTTCCTTGGAGAGAGAGAAAGAGATGAATAAATTCATGCAGTACTTTCCTAGGAGAGAGAGAGAGAGAGAGAGAGAGAGAGAGAGAGAGAGAGGCGGTCGGTAAAAGCGGGAGCATGAGAGGCGGCGTTCCTGGGGTGGGGTGGGCGTTGGGGGGATAGGTATTGATAGTAGTACTGGGACGGGGTCCTGGGAGATATGAGCCAGGGATCCCATAAGGGGGTGGGGGGAAGTGATGTGAGTGTAAGGAGGGAGGGAGGGAGGAAGGGACCTGAGCAGCAGTGCCTGGTGGCACAACACACGCGCACACACGCTCACTCACACACACTCGCTCTCTCTCTCACACACTCTCCGGCTCCCTTCTTCAATAATTGATGCTGCGCTAAGATGACTTGGGGAAGGGAAGGGAAGATGGCCGCTGTATTGAGCTGCAGAGGTGTTACGTAAAATTCTTACATTTTGTCCTTTTCATTGTGCACATTCTTTCGTCTGGTTGTAACGAAGTGGTAAATTGCGTTGTGTGCCTGTGTTTAATTACACATCAGTGTTCTGTATCGACAATTCTTTGCATTTGTGTCCATTTTGTTCCAAATGTCACCGAAGGATTCGTAGTGGAAAATGGACACGCAGGTTCTCGCTTACTTTGGCGTCTTTGTGGAGGTCGTGCAACATTATTATTAAAACGTATGAGTTGTGTGTTGCAAACTTACTTTTTATATCATCTGAATATGGTTTTCGGAAAATTACTACTGCTTACATTAAAAGAAACGATTAGAATTTATCGGTATGGTCTATATATATATATATATATATATATATATATATATATATATATATATATATATATATATATATATATATATATATATATATACATATATATATATATATATATATGTATGTATGTATACATATGTACATATATTGTATATGGCCTTGAGATGAAATAAAGGATATTATTATTATTATATTTGTAGTAGTAGTAGTAGTAGTAGTAGTAATATTGCTAACCACATACTTGCATCTCCTTTTCCCTCTTGATGTTGCTACTGGCTGCTTATAAATAATGTTTTTTCCTTCTTAGAATTTTTCGTGTAAGAGATAATTTGTACAAATTATACTAAAAAAGTGATTCGTTACCCAGGTGTGCGATGTTTGGAGACACCAGGAAGTAAATGAATAATGGCTTTAATTACCCTTTTGATAGATTATATATGCCATTCCTGTATATTCAAATCAGTTTTTGAGTAAATTCATTATCTTTAGGTCGACTTTATCGAATTATTGGTAAATGTGTATCGTGTTACTGAACAGAAATGCCGTACGTGGAAGAAGTGTAAGGGAAAATGTCATATACATAAATATATGTGTATACATATATATATATATACTGTTTATTTATATATAATGTTAAATCATTTATATATGTGTAATAGGAAGTAAACTAAATATACATAATTATATCACAAAATACATTCATTTTATATATGATTTTTAGATTACTGTTATTTATTTATTTATTTGTCTTATATGTCTATCTCTCTACACACACACAGACAGATAGATAAATAAATAAATAACAGCAATCTAAAAATCATAAGGAAAGCAGAAGGTACATGAGTGTACCGTAATGCATGGTGAATCAGGTCCATCACTATAACACAGTCCTAAATCTGACGTCATTTAGTTCCTTTACTAACTCACGCGGTACCTAAGATGACTCAGCGACCGCACAGAAACGCAATTGCTCCAATCACCGAAACTTAACATAACCCGAAAAGGAAGGTAGCGTATAGTGGTCATCCCCATTTGTTCAAACAAAATAAGGTGCAGAGTTTCATTCTTGTGGTACACAAGACTCCTTCGAACCAGGTTCCTTACCTTTGGGCAACATTTCCTTTTTTGGCAGTTTTTGGGGCCAATTACTTGTCTATCCTGAAATTGCTTTAAATATCTGATATATAAAGTCACTTGCATTTTTTATAGTCTTGCTAAGTAATGGCCTCTGAATATGACGAGATTTCGTTAAATATGATGATATTTTTTATTTATATCATATTTTTTTTCTGGGAGGAGTCTGAAATCTGGGCGAATGAAATAGAAATAAATTTCTAAGAGATGGAAATGAAATCCTGTTGATATTTGTTTTATACAGTTTTTTAAGGTTCTCAGTATTGAGAAAATTTCAGATATACGAAAATAACTGTAGGAAATGGTAAGATAACGCTAAGGTAGAAAAAATTAGATTTACGGACAAATATATCATAAAATCTATAGATAATTTAGTATCGTAGATAAGGGTAGGTAGATAATGGAGGTGAACAACAAATTTGGTCTAAAATTAAAATGATGAAGAGAAAGGAAACATGAAGCTATTTATTCGATTTTCAGAAATGATTTTGGTTTCTGGATCATGATCATTTTTAGTTTTCTGTAAAAGAAAACTGTTGCGCCGCCTTTGTTCGTCCGCACTTTATTCTGTCCGCACTTTTTCTGTCCGCTCCTAGATCTTAAATACTACTGAGGCTAGAGGGATGCAAACTGCTATGTTGATAATCCACCCTCCAATCATCAAACATACCAAATTGCAGCCCTCTAGCCTCAGTAGTTTTTTTTTAAGGCTAAAGTTAGCCATAATCGTGCTTCTGGCAACGATATAGGATAGAATGCACCACCGGGCCATGGTTAAAGTTTCATGGGCCGCGGCTCATACAGCATTATACCGAGACCACCGAATGATATATCTATTTTCGGTGGCCTTGATTATAAGCTGTAGCGGCTGTACGGAAAACTCGATTGCGCCGAAGAAACATCGGTGCATTTTTTACTTGTTTGTTCTTATTTGCAAGTTTTCATTTTAACTAGCAAAGAAACATGGAGCTATTTATGTGATTTTAAGACAAGATATTGGTTTCTGGTGCATGTTCATTTTTATTCGTGTGAGTTTTCATTTTAATCTTAATTCACATATCCTGAATGTCTCGGAAAGCAATCTCATTACGCAGGCTTTGTGATTCTTTATCGTCGGTCTTTACGAAAACCTTTTGATTCTGGTTTTTCTCTCGCGTGTCCGAAAATGTACACTCTTGAAATGCTCGCGGACCGGACGCCGCGCCGGCTCGACCAAAGGTGTACAAGAGGTGTACACAGATCGATGCGCTGATTGGCAGGCGGCTTCCCAAAATTTGCAGATACACAGGGAGAGTTATGATGTCGGGGGAGATCGGACGTATTGCCTTTTGAATTATTGAGGAGGCAGACGACGCTGGCAGCAGCAGCAGAATGGAAGTGCTCTTCTGAAGTCGATGGCGCTCGCTCTCTCTCTCTCTCTCTCTCTCTCTCTCTCTCTCTCACACACACACACACACACACACACACATATATATATATATATATATATATATATATATATATATATATATATATATAATATATATATATATATATATATATATATATATATAGCGTGTGTGTTTTTGTGCATGTGTGTATATATATATGTTTATGTATGTGTGTATATATACAATATATATATAGCGTGTGTGTGTTTTGTGTGTGTGTATGTATATATATATATATAATATATATATTTTTTAGAAATATATTGTTTTATGCGGCGCTTGTTTCCGCTAATTGAAAGTTAGCATGACTTCCCAAATCATTTTAGATTAATTGACAACAGACAGCTTTTACAAAGCATTCTCCGACACATGAAATTTTATAGTCAGGTGTTGAGGACAAGAGTTTTAGATAGGAAAATTTGAACGTAGCTGCTAACAACTAATTTTCTTCTCGCTGCAAGCATTACTTTAAAATAGGCTTTTATAATTGTTATTATTTCTCACCAAATGTTTATATTCTATCAAGCAATTTCGGTTTTCCATTGTAAGCATAACTGAGAAGTAATAGTGTAAATATTATTGTAGTATTTTGTGGCATTCACAACATGCCGTAGCCTAACTCCCTTTATAACTTCTGTCTTTTTTGGAAGAAAAATTATTGGAAAGAATTTGGTCCGAAGGGAAATGCTGGTTTACTTTGCATCCTATTTGTCTTGTACCATCATGTATGCTATTTGTAGGATTACAAGTTCTTCGTTGGGAGAGTCGGTAGAGTTGCGGGCTAGCACTCGCTAGTTCGAGTCTCCGGCCGGCTAATTAAGAATTATAGGAATTTATTTCTGGTGATAGAAATTCATTTCTCGCTATAATGTGGTTCGGATTCCACAATAAGCTGTAGGTCCCGTTGCTAGGTAACCAATTGGTTTTTAGCCACGTAAAATAAGTCTAATCCTTCGGGCCAGCCCTAGGAGAGCTGTTAATTAACTCAGTGGTCTGGTAAAACTAAGGTATACTTTGTAGGATTACATTTGCACAAGTGTCGTATTGTTGAATTTATTTTTGTTAATAATTTGTTTATATAAGTTAATTACATAAGGTTGATTCCTGGTGTATTTTTAAACAATATTGACCATTTAATATTTTATGTTAAAATTTATAACACAAGTCCTTTCATCAACGAACAGTATGGTTTGCAGAAGTATGATAATTAAGAAAGCTTTTTTTTTCATTACGTTTTTCAATTCATATCGTTTGTTCTTTTTTTCTGAGAATATGGATATCAAAGGACTGTTTTGTACTTTTCATAATGTAATTTACTGGTGTACGTGAGGTATGCAGTATTTGTAATCCGTAGGTTCGTTTGTGAACAATAATTGTTTGAGTGTCATTCTTAGGACTGTTGTTTGAAATTACAAAATTACTCTTCTTTTCATATCCCTCATTTATGTGAAGGCGAAGTAAGTTGAACATCCGTCACCTTGGCTCACGTAAACTCTTACACGTCATAACAGATACTTGAAAATCTTCACGCAAGATTCTTTTCCGTGAGCCTAAAATTACAGATTTTCCTAATGTCTAGCTCGGCTCTCGGAAAGGCGAGGGGGAGGTCCCGGGACTCCTAGATTGAAGTCAGTTTGTGCTGTTGGGTAATTGCTCAAGAAAAACTAAGTCGATTAAAAGTCAAAGGAGGCGAAATTGGGGATAATGCACTGAATTGTTTTAATCCAGTGATGTGGTCGAGAGTGAGGATACTGGAGAATCTTCGGTGCTAATTGAATTGTGGTATTAGCAATGGCTTCTCGGGGATTGATGGTGTTATGTATATATACTGAATAATATATATATATATATATATATATATATATATATATATATATATATATATATATATATATATATATATATATATATATATATATATATATATATATATATATATATATATATATATATATATATATCTGTATATATATGTATATGTATATGTGTGTATCTTCTTGACAACCAGACTCCCTTCGTGTCCATTCCGTCCAAAGAGATTCAGATGCTTGCTGTCGAATCCAGTAGCTCCAGGAATTGAATGAACGCAAAGCGGAAAGGAGGAAGAGGTGTAGATACCTTGATTCCAGATAATCCCCGTTTTTATGTCCCCTAAGAAACAGAAAAATTGCTGCTATCGCGCGTTTATTTCCTGCCCCCGAGACTCATTTAGAAATTGAATCGTAAAGATAAATCTCGTGATAATGGTATTAGGGGATTTTTATTTTATTTTTTGGGGGGGGGGTAGGGTTGTGGTTGCAGAAGGGCAAGGGAAAAGGCTGGAAAAGTTTCCTGACTTTTACATAAATCAGGAGTTGGGCGAATTACCGCCATTACAGGGATATATTAAATCAGGAGATGGACGAATTACCTCAATTACAGGGATGTATTCGCTTGTGTCAGTCGTGTTCCGTCTGTGTTCAGTACAGATTTAGATTAAGTTGAAAAGATTTGGATTTTAATTTTACGAACTGGAAATTTTGCTTATAAGCGAGAGATAATAGGTTATAGAGACTTCTCAAAACCATTAGTTATTTTGGTGAAGTGATGTTTTTACTGCCCTTTAATATGTAAAATGAGAAATAGTAATTGGTTTGTCGTTAGTTTGTGGTCGTTCTGTTAGGTAGATGTAAAGAGCATGTTAGATATACATTTAGTAATTACTGATGGTGATGGTAGTAGGCTAATAGTAATAGTAACGTTAGATGTTGGCAAATAATTTCATGTTTTCTTTGCCTCTAGACTTGAATATTCCTCTCTCTCTCTCTCTCTCTCTCTCTCTCTCTCTCTCTCTCTCTCTCTCTCTCTCTCTCTCTCTCAAGGCTAAGGTAGAGTATTTGTTTAGAAATAAGGGATTGGGAATAAAAAAAAGGAAAGAATTCGACAAATGAAAATAGTAAATTTTTGGAAGAAGGAAATAAGTACCTTTAAAAATATAGATGTATTGTAACATGTACTATGCATTTCAGGTAACAGTACAGGATCAGATACCTTATTTACGAATTTAATCGCATTGGTTATTGGTATCGTTAATATAATGTTCTGTTGGCCTAAAGAAATTTGGCACCAGATGGCGTGGTTGCGGGATCATCCCATCTTAGGACGCTAGTTAATCTTTCCAGTTCTTCCCAATTCCTTGAATAATGATGCGCCTTGGAACCAAATGGAATGGGTGGAATGCCAAGAAAATGGAAAGGAAAGATACAAACTGGCATCTCAATAATCTAGAATTCTCTCTCTCTCTCTCTCTCTCTCTCTCTCTCTCTCTCTCTCTCTCTCTCTCTCTCTCTCTCTCTCTCTCTCTCTCTCTCTCTTCAGTATAAAATAACTGACTGATCTCTCGCAACAGAGAGTTTACCACTTTTGCTTTTAAAAACTAAACATCCCTTCAATGTTTTTCATGATATTTAATTAACTTTGAAATCCCACTTGTTCTGTTTAGTAGAAAAGAGCAGTGCAGTACACTCTTGTATTTCCGTGACTTGTCAACAGAATATTTTATAAATTTACTTGTATTCTGTGTATGTAATTTAATTTATTTATTTATTTACATATCTATTTATTTATTTCTAAATAGCTTAAACCAATCCAAATTCAGACGTCATTACTGGCCCGTGTTAAGACCTGATTTACACCGCCATCTGTTCTCGTAACTTGGTGTGCTTCCAATTATGACTTCATATTGATTGGTTGCCGAGTTTATATTGATGAATTGGTTGACTCTACACAAAAAACTGGTCGATTTGTGGAAAATACGTGGCTCAATTTAATACGGTATCGGTGGAAAGACGGAAATTGGTGATAGAATATTGAGGCTCTCAGATCCCTCTGCTAACCATCCTTTCCTGGTGTTCTTCAAGTAGAGCATCTGAAGCCCAGAGAACTCGCATTGAACGTCAATATTTCTTTTGGAAGCATGAACAGGATGTATTTTGCCTTGTGAATGCTTTTGAGAATGTTGTAAAAGAAAAGTATTTTGAAGTGGATGTATTTTGATGTTTAAATAAGTATTGGTAAATGGCAGTGCTCTTCGTATTTACAGTTCCATTGTTGCTTGCGTCCATTACGGTAATAAGCGTGTGGTATGTGTGCATCAAGTAAGTTCATTTCTTTTATGCTGTTTATTGATTTTATACGAGTTCCAGGTTTGTTTTATTTTTACGTACATTCATCACGTAGGACATTCACTTATAAAATCCATACTTATTTAAAACGGTGCAAAAACACCATTGTTTAGGCTTCAGCCAGGTACCGGAATTAAGATAAACTGTAAGGTGCTTCTTTTGGGGAACATTTTGTTGTTTTCATGAAAGAGAATTTCCGTAACTTTGGCACCATTTTTATGAACATATTCTTTTTTTTTATCTGTCAAATGATTTGTCGAATTGATGATTTTATTCAGGAACTTTCTTTGTTATTTGAAGTCTCAAACTTTTATAACTTGGGAAGGGAGGAGAAAAGGTGAGAGTTATTGGAATATTGGTCAGTCAAGAAGTCACCGAGTGTTAGAGATTTGTTTACCCTCTTGTGTGTGTGTGTGTGTGTGTGTGTGAGAGAGAGAGAGAGAGAGAGAGAGAGAGAGTTTGGGGAAAATAGTTGTGAATAAAGAAGTCACCGAGAGGATTAGAGATTTATTTACCTTCAGTTGGAGAGAGAGAGAGAGAGAGAGAGAGAGAGAGAGAGAGAGATTTCCGGGAAATATCTGTGAACAAAGGTTACTTGTGAATTAAGAAGAGAGTATTAGAGATTTACCTTCGTTTGTGGAGGGAGAGAGAGGGAGAGAGAGTATCGAGCGATATGAATCATGAGTTAGTGACAGTGAGTAAGAGCAGTGTGGTAGAAGAGAGAGAGAGAGAGAGAGAGAGAGAGAGAGAGAGAGAGAGAATAGGTGGGGGTCTCAGATGTGATTCACTCTGAAATTCATCACAAAGAGAGATATTCTTCCAGGAATTCGGGTTTTCGATGGGGCGTCATGAGTTGGATGATGGCGTATCGAGTTTCGTCAAGGATATCGAATTGCGCATGAAAATTTTAAAAAGAGAGAGAGAGAGAGAGAGAGAGAGAGATTGCATTTAGAGAGAGACATGTATAGATAGATTATATATATTTATTTAAGATAGACATTATAATAGATTATATATATGTATATAAATTATATATGTATAAATATATGTATATATATATATATATATATATATATACATATATATATATATATATATATATATATATATATATATATATATATATATATATATATATATATATATATATATATATATATATATATATATATATATATATATATATATATATATATATATATATATATATATATATATATATATTATAGATAGATAGATAGAAAATCCGTTTTGCTTATAATCCTGTAGAAATTTTATTTTAAGTATTATAATTACTTCGCTGTTTTATTTTCTTTATAAAACTGAGTTGTACTTTTGAAAACACCACAGTTTTGACAAATTATATGTTATTTATAGTCTAGTCAGGTTAATTGAAATATTAGTGACTTGCTTAGCCATGGGAACCATATATTTGCAATTAAAATTTCGTAAGTTCTGAATTCTTTGTTATATCTACTGCCATTAAGAATAATGTCTTTTAGTAGGATTAAAGTCAAGGTTTGACTTTTTTCCTCGTTTAAATATTCCCCCCAAAAGTGGCCCATACGGGTTTTCCCTAGTCACCCATGTGTGAGAAAAGTCTGCGTGCACCTTTTAGCAACGGCCTTTAATATCCCTTAATTGTACACTTTGGCACAGCATTCGTCATTCCCTCCCAGTAACAATAAACGTTTAACAGTACTCGGGGCGACATTAACATCGCTCTGCAGAGAGCTTTGTGCTTTATAAAATTTGCAAAGTGTGATGTAGTTTGTGTGTGTGTGTATGAAGGGGGACTATTTTGTGTAGCTAAGGAGTCCATTATGCTGGCTTTTACGACATTGATCATTTTTAATTATTTCCACTTTAATGTTGTTTTTGACAGTTTGGAAAAGACTAGTTGAAATATGCTTTTGTTATGTGTACAAAACGCGTGTTAGTGCGTTACAATCTTTGATTATCCGGGGTATTTAGTAATTGATTTAATTTTATTATATTTAAACTGTCAAGCCATGCACCGGGGCACTGAAGGCCATACAGTGCTTAAGGCTGTAAAAAGAGGGCGTTGGAGTGGTGGGACAGCTAGGTAAAGAGATCCAGAAAATAAAGGATCTGAGTAAGAACTGGAAAAAACCAGCTTCACTAGGAAGTAATAGTTAGAGTGGTTGGACAACAAGATAGAAGAGAGGAAGCGGGAATATTGAAGTAAAAGGCTAAAAAGTGGGGGTGCAGCTAAGGGCCGAAGGGAGGTTGCAGATATCCTCTAGTAATGCCTACATTGCACCACGTGAGGTGCACTGACGGCACTAACCCTCCAACTCTCCTCCTACTGGAGATGATTTGGTAATAATCATACTATTGGACTGAATCATAACAGCCTGTGATAAGATCTTTCATGAATGTCCGGTATGTACGAGACTTGGTGTGCACGTTTTTAGTATCTCATGAGTAATATGAGACTAATCCCAGTTTTTAGATCTTATTTCTAATGTATTCTAAATTATCTTTCTTCTGAGTTCCTGATATTAACCGTATTTGATTCTGGAATTATCTGGTTGACACAAGAAGAAATTAACACCATAAATTGATTCCATAAACCACTGCCAGTGTTTTTCATATGAAGCGATTTTTTTTTATTCAGAAATGAGAAATCACTTCATGAGTAATTTGAACTGACATCGATATGTAATTGCATAGCCTGATGATAACACCTCCTCTCTCTCTCTCTCTCTCTCTCTCTCTCTCTCTCTCTCTCTCTCTCTCTCTCTCTCTCTCTCTCACAG
>NC_089746.1:10114694-10137194 GCF_040412425.1 Macrobrachium rosenbergii | reverse complement strand
TATTCAGTAGCTGTTATTACTTCTCATTAAAGGAGGGACGAAATCATTTTGGCAATATGGGAAGGTTTTTTGCTTCATTTATAAAATAGAAAGTAAATGAGCGCACGCAAAGAGAGAAGAGAGAGAGAGAGAGAGAGAGAGAGAGAAATAAGTCAATTAAGAAAGTGAGAAAAAGTGTCCGGGGTTTGGAGTTATAAACAAAAATCGACCGTTGCGTCACGGTACAAATTTTCTCTAAGTATATGTGTTTGTGTGTGTGTGAGAGAGAGAGAGAGAGAGAGAGAGAGAGAGAGAGAGAGAGAGAGGTAGTAGTCAATTAAGAAAGTGAACCAAAGTTTCCTGGGTTTGGTGGATACAAACAAAAGTCGTCCATTGCGTCACGGTGTAAATTTTCTTTTTGAGAGAGAGAGAGAGAGAGAGAGAGAGAGAGAGAGAGAGAGAGAGAGAAAGCAAAATAAGAAGTCAATTAAGAAAAGGAGCCAAAGTGTCCGGGGTTTAGGGTTAAAAACCAAAGTCGACCATTGCACGACGGTACAGATTTTCCTCAGGTGTGTGTTGAGAGAGAGAGAGAGAGAGAGAGAGAGAGAGAGAGAGAGACTATTCCTATGAAAACTTTATTAACCAAATAAATGAGGGACACACGAGAATATTCCTAAGAAAAACTTAAGCCAAATAGATAGAGAGAGAGAGAGAGAGAGCGTGTGAGTGTGTGTGACACGAGATCCAGTATTTATCCTTTTCCAACGAAGCGAGATTTTTGTCAAGCGCATTACAGTTATCGCCAATGGCGGCGGCGGCGGCAGGCAGCAGCAGAATCGTGTCAGACAGCGAGCCTTGCATGGCAGATTTACGGGGGGGAAATGTCTGCAATTAATTGCCAGGAATAATGAAAACGCACATCTGCATGTTATCATCGCCAGATTATTTCTTTATAAGACTTTATAAGACCCCGGACGGACGTGCATGAGTGTGTGTGTACGTGCATGTTTGTGTCTTTGAATGTGAATGTGTGTGTGTGTGTGTCTGTATGTTGGATGACATAACAGCCAAATGTGCTTACCCTCATTGTCTCTCTCGTTTTTGTCTCCGTAATTACTGTATTTTACGATTTTTTTTCCTTGTGGGAGTCTCTCTTAATCACCGATCTTATCAGTGATTGCGATGTTCATTTGTCGCTCGCGGGCTTTTGTTTTTTTATGCGCGCGTGTTTCCGAGAAACTGGATTTAGCGCGAGGGGAGTCTTTTACGTTTCGCGTCTTGTGTTTGATGTTCGTTAGGATGCTTGGTAAACAATAGAAAATTAGACCAGTGTTGTATTGTATTAATATATATATATATATATATATATATATATATATATATATATATATATATATATATATATATATATATATATATCGTATGCGTGTGTGTATCACAAAATAGCCACACAACTTCACTGTGTAAATATATTATATTGCTCTAATTAGGCTTCAATGAGACGGGATGGTTTAGATTCCAGTTTCGTTTATTTTTTTACAAAGTGCTTTTTTATAATATATATATATATATATATATATATATATATATATATATATATATATATATATATATATATATATATATATATATATATATATATATATATATAATATATAAATTCTAATATCCACAATGCCCTCTTAACTTCTTTATTGATATCCTTGTAATATATATATATTATTGGATATATATTGATATATATATATATATATATATATATATATATATATATATATATATATGTGTGTGTGTGTGTGTGTGTGTGTGAGAGAGAGAGAGAGAGAGAGAGAGAGAGAGAGGGAGAGAGAGAGAGGGTGGGGAAGGGGAGTGATGAAAAGCAGTGTGAATATGGACAAGGAAGTGTTTGTGACTCAGATGTTATAAAACAGGTCATGCGAGAATTTTGAACCAAGGAGAAGCTTATTATGGAATCGATATTGAGACTGCGAGCGTATACTACAATATGTAAAAAAGAGAGTGACTGGTTTGCTGTAAAAGGAGTCTGAGACAATATTATATCTTCATGACTGTTTAATATATTTACACGGATGGCAAAGCTGTATGATAAAAAATATGGGTTATGAATGGAGTGTGGAATTGTTGATCTTTGCATATGATACAGAACTGAGGAGAAACTGAAAAATCTACTCGAAGAATTTAAAAATGTTTGCAATAACAGAAAGTTGAGAGTAAATGTGTGCAGGCGTTAAATAGGAGCCAAGAAGATGGTGTAATGAACGTTGTGTATTGATGATGGAAAAATGGAAGCAGTTATTCCGCATAGGTATTTGTGAGTGGATAAGATGGATGTGAGTACGATTAGAGATGTGAATGACAGAATAGGTGAATGCTTTCCTCGGTGAATGATAAGGAGAAATAAGGCGTTCCTGACTTCGGAAGAAAATGGACAATAAGGCTTTTATTCTGTATATAAAAGATAGGACTTGAGCTTTGTAGACTTACGTTCAGCAAAAAAAAAAAAAAAAGTTCAGCAAAAAAAAAAAGAAAACACTTTAATGAGGCTCTGAATTGCGTTTCGTGACTCATAGGGCTAGCCAGAAGAATGTGTTCTTTAATGAGACGTGAAAATTAGAGCAAGGTAAAGTTAAAGAAGTTGGACAGACAAGCAGGAAAAGCAAAAGGCTTAAAGCAGTGCAACTGGGCCCAACAGGTCATTGCAAAGAATCTTCAGTATTCTCTACATCTTGCCCTGCATGACGCACCCTGTAAATTAAGTTTGTATGTGCGTGTGTGTGTGTGTGTGTCTGTCTGTCTGTCTGTGTGTGCGTGTGTTTATTTGTTTGCTTGTAAGACGAGAATCAGGTGATCATGACAAGAGGGGAATGAGAAGGGAGAGAATACCTTTTTTGTGCAGTCTCATTCTCCGGTGATGGGAAATGCTTTGTGAAATTTGACAGTTGTGTTTTTCTTCTTCTTCTTCTTCTGTTGGGGAGAGAGAGAGAGGGACAGAGACCAATATGACAAATTTGGATTAGCGTCGAATTAGCTGCGGCAGCTAATCATCTCGGACATTGGCCCTTATTATGCTCACCCTCTCTCCCCAGCTCCTTTCTCTCCTTCGCGACGCCAATCACAGAAATTGCACGGATTTTGCTGGTTTTATTCTCCGGGGCCCCGGAATGAGGAGCGTAAAAATGAGTTGATTGTCGGTTTCCCCGTGTCTCTCCTGCATGGAGACGTCAGTTATAGATGTTCGTAATGCTGTTGTTAATCTTTTTTTTTTTTTTTTTTGAGGGGGGTGTCTCGATTTGGCGTCAAGACTAAGGCCCCGGGAGAGGGGGAGAAAAGGAGAGGGTGAGGGGAGTCGGCATTTCACGGCACTGACACCAGTGACAGTTTTGAGGATAAATTTGTGGCCTCCGAAGATTATTTATTACCGGCGACAAAGCCATCTCGATTCTCTGATCAGCCAAGATTGGTAGGTGAAATATTTTATATGCATTTAAAAATTTACTGCTGCATAAAATTACATATCGTGCTGTATAGCCAGGCTAGGTCTTACCATCCCTTTTTTTTTCCGAAGTATTGTCAATTTCGTGTGCTTCAGATGCCAGTCTGACATTCTGATAATTATTGTTGTTTTAACGTATAGGTCATTTCTCCTATATTTGGTAGATTTTCATTGGGAATAGTTAGATGGTAATTATTGCCAATTCCAACTTTTTTAAATCTTCAGCTGAAAACCCTTATGGACTGAGTCAACAGACTATAAACCTTAGAGGGCTGCAAAGGTTAAATCAGCCTGCAGAGAAAGACAAGTTATACAAAAAGGTAACAAGTATAAATGAATATGATGGAATAGAAAATAAAACCGATAATCAGGAGACGTCAGCAGAAGGCAAGAATGCTCCTCTCTCAGAAGTTGTAGCTAAGAAGAAACTCCCAGCAAAATGAATAGCTTTAAACCTGATGCTATAAAACGATACATTCGTTTGCAATAGTTGAAATGAGGATGTAAAATCTGATGCCTTAGTGATTTACCTTCTCAGAAGCCTCAACATTAATTAATCCCCGCATCTTACCTTACATTAGTCTCTTCTTTCCTCCAATATTAAGAATCCGTAGGGGGTTAGTGTCGTCAGTGCACTTCACACGGTGCACTGTAGGCATTACATAACGTTCTTTGCAGCGCCCCTCCGGCCCCTAGGCGCATCCCGTCATTCCTTTTACTGTACCTCCGTTCATATTCTCTTTCTTCCGTCTTACCTTCCACACTTTCCCAACAATTGTTTCATAGTGCAACTGCGAGGTTTTCCTCCTGTTGCACCTTTCAAACCTTCATTCCTCTCAGTTTCCCTTTCAGCGCTGAATGACCTCGTAAGTCCCAGTGCTCGGCCTTTCAACTAAATTTTGTATTCCCTTCCTTTCAGTATTGAGAACATTTTGTTGAATGATGCCAATCTGTCAAATCACTTCCTAGGTTACGCATTGCTTCCTACCCGCCAATGTATCCTCCCAATTCTTCAATCTTTAGACCAACCTACCCTCTCTCATTTCTTCCTTTTATTATTACCAGTGGTAACATCACTTTAGGAAATTCCTTAACCTCAAAAAATTCCATCAAAATTCTCGTGATAAATGTCGGAGGAAAGTTTACAACTCTGACTTGCATTCCGAAGGGTAATAGGATTCTTATTCCTTATTCGAAGTGACGTTTATGGTCTTCTAAAGCAGCTGCTGATTATAAGGTAATGCCATATAATGGTATCAGATCAAATGGTAGCCGTTACTCGAGCCCAAATAGAGGTAAGAGCTTTTTGGGAAGGAATTCCAGGGACACATTCTAATTCCAGTACCCATAATTCACCTGGCGTGACGTAATGTTAAGCCATAGTTTTTGCTCTCCTCCTCCTCCTCCTCCTCCTCCTCCTCCTCCTCCTCCTCCTCCTCCTCCTCCTCCTCCTCCTCCTCCTGAAATAAAGAAAGAAGAGTTAGTATCCAGACCTCCATTAAAGGTCAATAATTGAGCAGACCCACCAGCAATTGCTGCTTCCATCATCTTCAGGAATGATTGGATGTTTTATATTGTATGACTTAAGAACCTTTTGTTATTGCAAAATAAATGGCATCTCTCTCTCTCTCTCTCTCTCTCTCTCTCTCTCTCTCTCTCTCTCTCTCTCTCTCTCTCTCTCTCTCTCTCTTCAAGCTGAATTATGTCATGAGGATGAAATCTTGTTTTTTACTCTCTCTCTCTCTCTCTCTCTCTCTCTCTCTTTCTTTCTGTCAGGATGAAAGCTGAATTATGTCATGAGGATGAAATCTTCTCTTTTACTTTCTCTCTCTCTCTCTCTCTCTCTCTCTCTCTCTCTCACACACACACATATCCTAATGTAAAATTAATGTTGGCATGTTCTTGAACAGTTCTACTCATAATTGTGGAAGTTTTCTTAGAAATTACAAAAAAATCTTTTACTTTGCCTAATCCCCCCAAGACAGGGAAGTAAATAATTGTCTTTATTGTGTCCAGCCCAAGGATTACGTTCATTTATAATTTATGGCCAATTCGTAGAGTTACCGTTTAGTAAATCCAACTGGCGTTATTAATAGTAGATATTAATTAATTACGAATTGTTTTTATTTTATACATTACTTTGTTAGTTTTCTCCACATGATTTTGGCCACCAGTGCTCAAAAAGCCATTGTTTGCGTTTTCATTAAATCCTTAGAGTAGAAAACGAGGGGAATTTGTTTAAAATCTTTACTAACTCTAGAAGTGTGCCATAATCCTACCTAATAAACTTCAGTTGCATAACCATATTTTCCCATTTCCATATATAATTGTTACTAATTTTATTCATGGCCATTCTTTCATTTCAAATATTGAGTGACGCTGCATATGAGCAAGAGCCCGTGCTGGTATAAAGCCAGCTCATTTAACAACAACAGCAACTGAAGTGGGCCACAAGTTATTCATATGAGGGACCTGTTACTTTCGAAATGCTCGACTGCATTTAGGGCGCTCCCGTGACTAGCGTATTTTACAGACCAGTTTTCGAAATCATTATGTCCGCCCGTACAATTGACACTCCGCATGGCGTGCTTAAGGGCTCAAAGCCAATTTTAGGAAGACAGTCTTCTTCAAAGAAACTGTTGTAGTATAAATGGTGTGTGGATAATGGTATCTCTCTCTCTCTCTCTCTCTCTCTCTCTCTCTCTCTCTCTCTCTCTGATAGTTGAGTTGAATTGTGTCATGAGGATAAATAAATGTTATCTTGTTTTGCCACTCTCTCTCTCTCTCTCTCTCTCTCTCTCTCTCTCTCTCTCTCTCTCTCTCTCTCTCTCTGAGAGCTGAGTTGAATTATGTCATGAGGATAAATAAATATCTTGTTTTGCCCCTCTCTCTCTCTCTCTCTCTCTCTCTCTCTCTCTCTCTCTCTCTCTCTCTCTCTCTCTCTCTCTGAGTTGAATTAAGTCATGAGAACAAATAAATGGTTTGTTGTTCCCATCTCTCTCTCTCTCTCTCTCTCTCTCTCTCTCTCTCTCTCTCTCTCTCTCTCTCTCTCTCTCTCTCAGTTCAATTATGTCATAAGGAAGTATAAATGTTTTTCTGATTTGCCCTATTAGACATTAAATTAATGTGTTTTTCGTTTAAAAAAAATACAAATAATGGAAATTAACGCTTGCTCGTTCATGGACGACAATGTAATCACATTCTCCTACGATTGTTTTATTTTGCTTAATGAGGTCATTGCCCCCCCACCCCGGGTCGTTTAATTCCAGACGGTGGAAAATGAGACCAATGAGATCCGCTCTCATTTTTCCGCTTTATTCCCTTCGTTTGCTTTTGGGTCATAAATGCTTCTTGCTTGTTAAATTTTTCGCAAATGCTTCTAGTTCAGTTTTTATCTTTTTTTTTTCTGCATATGAATATATGTAGGCATATATATATATATATATATATATATATATACATATATAAAATATATATATATATATATATATATATATATATATATAAATATATATGTATATATATATATACATATGCAGTATATATATATGTATATATATAACTTTGGAGACAGCGGGTCCCATTTTTAGTGTGCGCTACCCTCTTATTTTATACTCAGAGTGAATAAAGCATAAAAAGAAGACCAAATTTATTATATCGGTTAAAAACGACAACGATTTTTGCGAACAAAGCTAAAAGACGTCGAGATGATCGTAGCTTCAAAGTTATTTAGCTCCAGACCTACTTTGGACAAGCGTATGCCTTGTAAGATCTCTCTCATTCTTCTAGTTCTTGTAGGGAGATAGTGCTGTCAGTGCACCTCACGTGGTGCTCTGCAGGCATTGCTTACGGTTCTTTGCAGCGTTCCTTCGGCCCCTAGCTGCAACCCCTTTCTTCCTTTTACTGCACATCCGTCCATCTTACTTTCTACCCTCCCATAACGGTCGTGAGGTTTTCCTCCAGTTACACCTTTAAAACCTTTTTACTCTAAAATTCCCTTTCAGCACTGAGTGACCCCATAAGCCCCAGCGCTTGGCCTTTGGGCTAAATTTTATATTCCCTGCACTGAATGACCTCATATGCCCCAAGCGCTTGGCCCTTGGCCTAAATTTTATATTCCCTGCACTGAATGACCCCATAAGCCCCAGCGCTTGGCCTTTGGCCTAAATTTTATATTCTCTGCACTGAATGACCCCATAAGACCCAGCGCTTGGCCTTTGGCATAAATTTGATATTCCTTGCACTGAATGACCCCAGAAACCCCAGCACTTGGCCTTTGGCCAAAATTTTTTATTCCCTTCACTGAATGACCCCATAAACCCCAGCACTTGGTCTTTGGCCTAAATTTTATATTAATTCCCTGCACTGAATGACCGCATAAACCCCAGCGCATGGCCTTTGGGCTAAATTTTATATTCCCTTTGACTCTTGTAGTTGCAAAACTCGGCCGGTGCATAACTCGAAGTGTAAATGCGAAGGTCGCATCAGCATCGATTAAGGTGCCCGCTCCTCTCCGTGTTTACGGCGACGGGAGTTTTACGACGGGGCTCTCGGAAATGTATAAAGATCCTTTTTATTGGGGCATAAAAGTGGCGTCCCCTTAATGCATTCTTCATCAGATTTTAAGAGAGCACTTAGTGCGCACTTTCATCCGAGTGGTGGTGCCTTTTCATGCAGTCGCGATGATGTATGTGTTTTCCGAATCGATACCTGGAGGAGACGTCACGTCTCTCTCTCTCTCTCTCTCTCTCTCTCTCTCTCTCTCTCTCTCTCTCTCTCTCTCTCTGGACTCAGAGTTAGCTCGGTTCTTCAGGGTGATTGTCGGGTGTTACCATCACCCCACGTCGTTTATGTTAGAGGGAGGGGGGGGTGTTAAAAGAGAGGTCAGTCATTCCTTTGACCTGTTGTGATGAACATTATTCTCATCACTTATGTAAGGAGAGTTTTAAAAATGAGGTCACTCATTCATACGACCTGTTGTGATGAATGTTATTCTCATCACTTATGTTTTTGGGAGTGTTATAAAAGAGGTCAGTCATTCTTTGACGTGTTGTGGTGAACGTTATTCTCATCACTTCTATAAGGAGAGTTTTAAAAATGAGGTCACTCATTCGTGCGACCTGTTGTGATGAACATTATTCTCATCACTTATGTAAGGAGAGTTTTAAAAATGAGGTCACTCACTCCTACGACCTGTTGTGATGAACATTATTCTCATCGCTTATGTTTGGGGGAGCGTTGAAAGAGAGGTCAGCAACTCCTTTGACCTGCTGTATTGAACATCATTAACGTTATATAATTGGCGTTTTGAATATTATCTGTTTTGTCACCATCTTTTTTCATTTCATGTTATATGCTCAAGTTTTATTTTCCTTTTATCTGCTTGAGGTGGACGATATCAGGATTTTTTTTTTTAGCGGAGTATTTTCTTTCTTTTTGGGGCTCTTATTCTTGCCTTTTTTTTTTTAATTCATTGGTCTATCGAAAGATGATTGTTGTGATATGAAATCGTTTTATCTTCATTGATGGTCGGTGCATAATGAGAAAGAAAACAGTATGTGGTGGGACAAAGAAATTTAAATTGTGCTGTATTTTATCTTGGTGGTATTTTTCTAGATAAATTTGAATCAATATTTCTCTCTCTCTCTCTCTCTCTCTCTCTCTCTCTCTCTCTCTCTCTCTCTCTCTCTCTCTCTCTCTCTCTCTCTCTCTCTCTCTTGCCAAGGCCTGGTATTAGCACATTAATAATCCGAGGTGGCAGTTATGATTTTGTTATTACTTTTTTATTTATGAATAAATAAATTTTACCAGAGATTATATACGGACTCTTTTCCGGGTTTTGTATGTTGGTACCGTTTACCTGTTCTTGGAATTGTGATGAATTGTAATGAACATTCAGCGCTTTAAAGGTTTGACCTTCTGGTTTTTACGTCATGTTTACCTAAACTACCAGAGAAATATTTTGATGGTGATATTTTTCTTTTATTATGTAGGAACGTACTGTTATTATGCACTGTATAGAAAGGGTGGCGGAGGAATATTTTTGCTGTAATGATTTCTTTATATGTAGTAACTTACTGTAACATACTTTATATTAAGTGATGAAAACTTGGGAATATATATTTCTTTGAATTGTTTATTCAGCATAGATTTGACGTAGATCAGTGTATGTTTTTACATTTAGTGCCTTTGACAACATTGTTCATGAAAACATGTTAAGTTTGGTATATTTTTATGTATGACAGGAGTATTCAATGCCTTTAAACGTATTTATAAAATATATGGGTCGGTTGTAACGCTGCATTAAGCCTATTACGTTGTTGTCGATATGGCCTTTTAGCACGCATCCTTCTTGGGCAATCGTGTCTTCATTGAGTGACTTGTTGATTATCCCCATTAATCAAACTCTCGTTAGTCGTGAGTTTGGTGCAGAGGTATTAATGCTTCAAGTGAAGGCAAATTGCATTGCATCGCTAACCTTTCATGTAGTCAGTCTTAGGACTATCTTCAATAAGACACTGAGTCGTGAATTGCTTGTTTGACGCTGTAGCTCTTGGTTTTGTTTATACCTTTGCTTCGTTAAATCTCTCTCTCTCTCTCTCTCTCTCTCTCTCTCTCTCTCTCTCTCTCTCTCTCTCTCTCTCTCTCTCTCTCTGACTGAGGGCTCTCTCTCTATTTGTTCTCTCTCTCTCTCTCTCTCTCTCTCTCTCAGGATTGTTGGGTGTATGTCTCTCTCTCTCTCTCTCTTTGAGGATTGTTAAGAATGTCTCTCTCTCTCTCTCTCTCTCTCTCTCTCTCTCTCTCTCTCTCTCTCTCTCTCTCTCTCTCTCTCTCGCTCTCTCTCTCTCTCAGATCGCTGGGTATATCCGTTCCCGGCTCAGAAAATAAATCTTCGCATTAATTTGATAAGATTACATTCTCCCTGGATTCCGGAAGCCCAGAGAATATTATAGGCTGGCCTTTCATTTTATAGCAGGTAGGGAAGAAGAAAGATGAGGTAGAAGAAGGTTTAGGGTGATTTCTGGCCCGTGTTTGCTCGGCTTTTGGGAATAGTCTACCTCGGTCTACCTAGGCCCTACCCGTACTCCAACCTCCAACCCTCCCCCGCCACCTACCCCTGGTCGATCTGGTACTGATTATCTACTCCCTCACCTCCACCTCCACCTCCTGAGGACAAGTGGCACTGCCCCCCACCTCTCCACCTCCTCCTTCCCCCAGACCAGTGCCATCTCTCTCTCTCTCTCTCTCTCTCTCTCTCTCTCTCTGTACGTCAAGTGTTCCTCATCCTTCTCGTATTAATGGCGTTCAACAAAATCCTAGTACGCTTGTTGGTGAGTTGTCTTCTTCCTTCCTCTCTTCTCCTCCTCCTGCTCTTCCTTTTACACTTCCTCCTGCTTTTCTTCCTGTTCTCTTCCTTCCGGCCTGTGAAGCTCCCTGGCTTTCGCTGAAGGCGAGAAAATTATCTGCCGTGGTGGTGGCGGCCCTTCATGTCCACCCAGATTAACTTGGCTGGATTACCTTCCTGTCACGCGCCTCCCCCTCCCCTCTTCATCCTCCCCCTCCTCCTCCTCCTCCTCCTCCTCCTCCTCAGGCACTCCTCCTCCTCCCCCTCGTCTGGTTCCTTGTCCCTTCTTCACTCCCCTCATCTCACCTTCCCCCCACCCACATATGCCCCCCCTTCTCCTCTCCTTCTTCTTCTTCTTCTCTATCGTCATCGTCATCCCTCTTCCTCCTCTCCCTTCCCCTCCCCTCCCCTCCCGTCTAGTCGGTCGTTCTTTTGTTTCTCTTTCGCTCGCCTGCGCGTTTGTCCTCTCCCCTCCTTTTGTGACTTTTTCCTCCGTACCTTTTTTCACACTATCTTTTTTACACACACTCTCTCTCTCTCTCTCTCTCTCTCTCTCTCTCTCTCCCCTCAATAGGAAGTTTGCTGGATTAGATCTGTGGTCCTTCTATTAGATAAAAAGTAGAGGAAGACATCGGTTGTTGCTCATAGAGTTGAGTAATGTTTCTATTATTTTTGTCTTATTTTCTTTTTTAATCCAATGTGCTCATAATATTAGACCCCGTAGGGCGTTAGTGCCGACAGTGCACCTCACGCGGTGCACTGAAGGCATTACTTAAGGTTCTTTGCAGCGTCTCTTCGGCACCTAGCTGCATCCCCTTTCATTCCTTTTTTACCGTACCTCTGTTCATGTTCTCTTTCTTCCTTCTTGCGATCTACCCTCTCCTAACAGTTGTTTCATAGTGCAACTGCGAGGTTTTCCTCCTGTTACACCTCTCAAACTTACCTATTCTCGATTTCCCTATGGCTTAAATTCTGTATTCCATTCCATTTCATTCCATTCATAACACTAGAATTATTTACCTTGCAAATCCTTTTTCCTTTCACATTATGATGATTCCTACGATTGTTACGGTTGTTGCTCGTAAAATAAAATTTTCTTATATTATCTTATTATTTTTTTTATTTATCTGATATGCTCACAATTCTTCAGTTGTCTCTTTGTCGTTTCACATTATAATGCTGAAATTCGTGTATTCTATCGCCTTCGCATTCATAAAAGAATGGTGCAATAATAATAATAATAATAATAATAATAATAATAATAATAATAATATTCCCTACTTCAGCTCAAGGCCACATACAGAGATATATAGTGTAGCGACAAAACAGTATTCAAAATTAAGATACTTGGAATAAGCAGCTATGATAAATGTCTACACTCAAACATTTGCTTAGAAGAACAGCGGTAATAGTGATCAAAATAACTCCAGAAATAATTTCCGTATTGTTCTGTCTTGTGCAGCCAGTCTTTTGATTATAATTGGTTTTTATTTTCCTTCAAGATCAGTTAGATGTGAAACAAGACGAGACTTAATTATGAAACCCGTGAAACAAGACGAGGCTTAATTATGATACCCTACAGTTAAGTGATGGAATGCACTTGTTATGAAGGAATCACAGCGTAGATGATCATTTTAGCAGAATTTCTGAACATTGGAGGAATAACATCCTATGGAGGTACTCCGGATAGTTGATAAATATACCCACCCGCGCGGAGTATATATATATACACATTATATACATATACATATATACTCGTATATATATGTATATATATATATACATAATGTGTATATTTATAAATATGTTATCTCATAAACAATTAATTCTTTCATAAGTTCATCTAACCCTGAGTGATTCTGGTTGATTTTGCATTTTTCAAAGGTTACAGTAAAAGACATTCACGATACATTTATGCCTGCGTTTGTTGAAGAGAAAAGAAATGCTTTTGTTTGCACTGAATTCCATACCTTTCGTGCCAACATTTAATTCTCATCATGCATCTCAAACACTCCTCCTGTTAATCACTCCAGTTTTTCTTTTGTATGACGTTTCATAACCCGATTTCTTTCACGTCCCCAACCCGCGGCACTCGTGCATCTACTTCCCTTATCTTCTTAGCTTCCTTCTTTCTTTAACCACCTTTTCGTTTCTCCTTGTTATCACGCGATGCCATCTTCCTTCTCTGTAATTCACACCCCTCCCAAGCGCCCCTCCCTTCCTCCTCTCCCTCCTCCTCCTCCTCCTCCTCCCAACGATATGGCACCCGCTCCATTTTCCAGAGGTTTGGGTAACGTGATCAGATGTCGTGATTCTGGGCAGCTTTCGACGCCGCCGTAATGACCCTTATCCCCACATGCCATTGGGCTTAATTTCGCTCGACGCGGATATGGCCTCCGCTAATAGCTGAATTTATACAAGCAGCACCCAGACGGGGCTTTCAAGAAGAGATATAATTTTCTTCCGGGGGATCTCATTCGGGGCTTATTATTGGCCCCCGCCAAATCTAAAACGAACAGGGCCAATTAGCCTTTCCTAATTTCGCTCTAACTTTGTAATTACTTTTTCGCTAAGTCCGTTTCCGCGGAGACGGGTCGTGATTGGTGGCGTTGGATTTTCAAGTCTTCTCTCATTGGACGGTGTGAAGTTTGAGGGGAAAGACTTGCCCGGGCTCTCTTTGTGTATTAATCACGAGATCTGTGTGTTTTTTTTTATTTCATCTTTTATTCTGTTATTTCATTCCCGTCGGAGGAGATTATATCAAATGAACCTCTCTCTCTCTCTCTCTCTCTCTCTCTCTCTCTCTCTCTCTCTCTCTCTCTCTCTATCTTTATCTATTATATATATATATATATATATATATATATATATATATATATATATATATATATATATATATATATATATATATATATATATATATATATATATATATATATACATATATATATATATATATATATATATATATATATATATATATATATATATATATCTATCTATATATATATATACATATATATATATCTATATATATATATATATATATATATATATATATATATATATATATTTATATTTATATACAGTATACATACATATATATACATAAATTTACGCATACACCCTGTCATTCTGTTCTCTGTCGATCGGATACACAAATTCAAATATGCTCACATGCAAAGTCGCGCATTCATTAATACACAAATTCCCGCGCATTAAACCTAGCGTGAATTGCTACAGTCAATTAGTTGACTTATCATTCTTTGTTTTGTAGGAACAGTTTATTACTGGGGTTTTTTTTTTCCTCCAGTGCGGGCGTTAGTAGATTTTTTTTTTTAATGTATCCCAGTCGTCATGCAAAGCAATGTCTTTTGATATTTTATTCTCGTGGCCTTTAATTTTTTTCATCATTCTTTACGTCAAGTCGTTACCCCGGTTTTCTTGGTGAGTTTAATGGGTAGGTTCAGTTGGCCTTGCTAGTGATTACGCTTTTCTGAATCTACGGACGTGTTCTAATTAGGTTTCCTTGGCTCCTTTTTCTGAGTGAGAGATTTTGGCGAAGGCGAGGTGTCATTATTTTATGCCTAATTCGTTGTAATTCCTCAAAGTCGCAATTTTTTTTTTTTTTGTAATTGTTCATTTGATAGATTCCTTGTTCTGTAAAGTGGCTTCGACCGTCCTTGTTATAGAAGTATTAGTTTTATTCGGTTATGAAAAAATCGTCATATTTTTGGTATTATAAAATCGCGAGATTTGCGTGCTTACGGTATTTTTTTTATTAATTCCAAAATTATTAAATTGGTATCCATTCATTTTTTTTTTCATCTCTCAAATGAAATGTGTTGTGCGGCTGTACGCAAACTGCTTTCCACTAACTTCCACTCTCCTCCTCCTCCTCCTCCTCCTCCTCCTCCTCCTCCTCCTCCTCCTCCTCCTCCTCCTCCTCCTCATCGACTGCCCTACCGCCAGACAACATTTCAGCCAATACTTTCCAGACCTTTTTTTGGACAGCTTACCACCGGTGCAATACTGTGTGTGTGTGTGTGTGTGTGATCTGCTCGTGTCCCGGTTACTTAAAACACACGCATTTTAACCAGAGGTATTATTTTCTACGAAGGGATTTGTGAGAATGCAATATGATGTACTTCATTTTCCTTGAACATAATATGTCATGACCGGCAGATAATCACATGGAGAGGAGTAATTCTTCACTGATGATACGGCACTATGAAATTGTAATTGATTCCGGAGTTCGTTTCCCAAATGCTGAGGAGAGAGAGAGAGAGAGAGCGCGCGATTGCTTAAGATACTGAGTTCTGGGTAAAATTCATATAAAGTGTCTTAGCTTGAGTTTTGTTGCAGGTTCATAGTGCACGTCAGAGAGAGAGAGAGAGAGAGAGAGAGAGAGAGAGAGAGAGAGAGAGAGAGAGAATAGACTGCTTAAGATACTGAATTCCTGGTATAAATTATATAATATATATGAGCTTGGATTTTGTTTCAGGTTCCTAGTGCACGTCAGAGAGAGAGAGAGAGAGAGAGAGAGAGAGAGAGAGAGAGAGAGAGAGAGAAAAGAGAGATTGCTTAAGATACTGAGTTCTGGGTAAAACTTATATAAAATGTCTGAGCTTGAATTTCGTTTCATGTTCTCAGTGAATAACGTGTTTGAATATTCACATCTGGCTTTTGCAATTTGCTTCGATGACAGATTAAAGCAATAAGCTTTGTAATAATCCTTTGGTCCCTCAATCCCCCAAGCAAACATTTTCTATTATTTTTTGTTTACTCTCATTATTTATCCAAGTTTTAATCAACAGCGTTCTGTTGACTATATATTTATTTAAAGGATTTGGGGTCGTCGTAGTGATGTGCAACAAGTTTGACGTTTATAAATTTCTCTCTCTCTCTCTCTCTCTCTCTCTCTCTCTCTCTCTCGTGCACTATGAAGAAATATACCCTTAAGCACATTCAGGAAAGTTATCCAAAAAATTGTCTTGAGATTCGTAGGGCTTAAACCATGGCAAGTATCGCCAAGATTCTCTCTCTCTCTCTCTCTCTCTCTCTCTCTCTCTCTCTCTCTCTCTCTCTCTCTCTCTCTCTCTCCCTAGAAAATGGAGTGTATCCGTGAATACATTCAGATAAGCTATACTGAAAATGGTAACTGTGTCTATGGAACGTCTTTCAAATTTGCTAGCGAAAGTCAAAAATCGTAAGGAGTATATGTTTTCTTTTTTCCCCTGAAAGAATTTGAGGAGTGTGTCATGTGTCTCCAATTTCCGAAGCTTGACAGATTAATTCATTTTTTGACGAGGGAAATTTCGTGAAGATAATGATTAACGGGAAAATACTACAGCGTAAAAAAAATATGTATAGAAAGAGAGCCTTTAATAATTATGGGTACGAGACAGATTTTCATCTAAAACTCGCTTCCTTTTAATGTTGCGCTTTCAGCCTTATCACGGTTAATCATTTGTTTTTCCTCGTTTCCCACCGAAGGCAAATCCGAGAACATTGTAATTACTGCAACAGCCTTTAATACGGCCGAATTATCCGCACGTGAGAACTATAGTGCGCAAGATTAGATATTACGGCCGACAGGCTCCCGTTTTTTCCTTCCTCCTCCTCCTCCTCCTCCCCCCCTTCTTCTTCTTCTTCTTCTTCTTCCTCGTATGGTATCCAGTAATCAGCAGGATGAGCGCTTAATTGGAAAGCTGGGCCAACCAAACTTGTTGACATTCATCCTCTTCTCCGCCTTCTCCCTCTTCCCCCTCTCCCCTCCCCTCCCCCTCCCCTCCCCTCCCCTCCCCTTCCCTTCCCTTCCCTTCCCTTCCCTTCCCTTCCTTTACCCAGCCCATCTCCCCCCCCTTTTTTTTATATCGACATTTCAGCGGTGCGAGTTCATTTACAGACTTGACGTTCGCAGTATTTTTTGAGATGACAGGTTAATGGTGACAGTGTCATTTTCACTCTCTCTCTCTCTCTCTCTCTCTCTCTCTCTCTCTCTCTCTCTCTTTTCAATTGCTTTCAGAGTTCGAGGCGTTCTCTCCTCTTCAAATACGGGTTTTCACTGGGCACACTAATGGCGTTAAAGTTTTTTTTTTTTTTTCGGGAATGCGTAGACATTATGAATAGCAAAGTAAATAGGGCATGGTTTTATCCAGCCATTTTAATAATTTTTCTGTTTTTATCTTACTGCCATTGATTGTTTTTGGTGCTGCTTATGTATAAATGTTCCTCATCTTAGGTTTCACAAGGCTGAATATACAGTAGATTAAGGAGCTACAGTAAAAAGTACTTCTATGCGGAAACCAATTTTTTCCTGGTAATGGTTTTTTAATTCTTAGCTTTAGTTTTCTGAAAAGAAAACTATTGTGCTGGCTTTGTCTGTCCGTCCGCACTTTTTTCCGTCCGCACTTTTTTCCGTCCGCCCTCAGATCTTAAAAACTACTGAGGCTAGAGGGCTACAAATCGGTATGTTGATCATCACTCTCCAATCATCAAACATACTAAAATGCAGCCCTCTAGCCTGAGTAGTTTATATTTTATTTAAGGTTAGAGTTAGCCATAATCTTGCTTCTGGCAACGCTATAGGATAGACCACCAACGGCCCGTGGTTAAAATTCCATGGGCCGCGGCTCATACAGCATTATACCGAGATCACCGAAAGGTAGATCTATTTTCGGTGGCATTGATTATACGATGTACAGAAAACTCGATTGCGCCGAAGAAACTTCGACGCATTATTTACTTTTTTCTCTCTCTCGGACTTTTCAGCCACATTACCCCTCTTCCTGACTTCCTCTGCCAGACCGTAACACCCCCTACCCAATGCACTTTCCTCTCTTATCTCAATTTCCCCTTCCTCTCTCCATCGAGCCATACCCTCAAGTTTAAACCAGGTCGCAGGTTTACGAAAGGCCATTTTAGTTTCTTTCACATTATTCCAGCATCGTAGGAACCCTTGTAGGTTGAGTTAATCTACTAGAAGTAGATTTTCCTACTTCCCGTAGGGGGCTAGTTCCATCATTGCACCTTATTGCAGCTTCCCTGCTGCCCCTAGCTGCAACCCTTTTCATTTCTTTTACTGTACCTCCGATCTCATTCTCTTTCTTGATCTGACTTTCCACCCTCTCCTAACAATTGATTCATAGTGCAGCTGCGGGGTTTACCTCCTGTTACACCTTTCAAACCTTTTTACTCTCAATTTCTACTCCAGCGCTGAATGACTCACAGGTCCCAGCACTTATCCTTGAGCCTAAATCCTATATTTTCTATTCTATTCTAGATCTTTCTAGCGTTTGCTAACCTCGCATTTATGTAGGCTGTTTTAATAGCTGAATTTTATCGTGCGTTGTAGAATGTCCCAGTAGTCATTGCTTTTTTAACTATTAGAAGTAGATTTTGCTAGTAGTTTGCTGACCGTGCATTTTTGAAAGCTGTTTTAATGGCCGAGCGTGTCAAGCCTTTCATCGTGGTTTGCTATTAGCTGAACGGGAAACGCCAGCCAGCGATGTTTTGTTAATGGTTTTTGTGCCCAAAACACTGAAGTGAATTTCATCTCTCACTGAATTATCCTTGAGAAAAACCAGTTTTCAGGTATGCTCTTCTTGTGACAGTGTGAAGGTTACTGATTACAAGAGATTGGTTACCTTTTTTTCTCTCTCTCTCTCTCTCTCTCTCTCTCTCTCTCTCTCTCTCTCTCTCCTGGAACTTGGACCAGTCGTAGTATTTGTTGATTCTCTCTCGTGCATTTTTAGCTTCGCTACTTTAAAACGAAGGCGTCTTCTGAACGCCATGAAACAAAAAATATTAAGGGCAGATTACCCGTTGTTACGCATCACTCCTCTTTTGAAGACCAAAATTTCCGATGACCGGCCTAAGAAATAATCTCCTTTGATTTTCTCTCTTAGGTTAGGTAGTCAATACGAGTTTCGAAAACTTTATGTAATATGGCACTTCATTCCCATTAAGAATGTATGTACCTTTTTTTGAAGTCTTAAGGAAGAAGTGCGTTTGGGTTAGGTTGGCAATAAGAGTTAGAAAAACTTTACGTAATATGACACTTCATTCCCTTTAAGAATGTTTATACCTTTTCTTGAAGTCTTAAGGGAGAAGTGCGTTTGGGTAAGGTTGGCAATAAGAGTTAGAAAAACTTTACGTAATATGACACTTTATTCCCTTTAAGAATGTTTATACCTTTTCCAAGAATCTCGAGGAACAGGTTCCTTCCTCCTGAAGGCGGGCACATCACGGAGTGTGTACACTGAAGAAATAAAAAGGGCACTTTAGGGCGCTCCCTCTTTCATATTGACACACGGCCCTTCCGACATTCTTTGGCGATGGAGAGCCTGGCATGTTTAGTGTCCCTCGGTCTTTGTGTGTCAACAGCTCTGTGTTGACTCGGCGAGATATATGGCCGAATGGAAGAACTCTGGGAAAATAATAATGAAAAGGATATGAGATAGACGTTCATAGCTGTGTGTGTGTGTGTGTGTGTGTGTGTGTGTGTGTGTGTGTACTGGGGATCTGTAAGTATGTGATTAAGGCGATGGAGTACCTGGGTTGATGACAGCGAAGCCATCTTGTTATTGGTCCAACTCCTTTGCGGGTCTAAAAAAAAAATAAATAAATAAAAGTTAACAAATATAGGACGTAGTTCTGTATTTATATTAAATACAGGAATTATTATTGTATCTTATCGCCGGGCTTTTAACACTCAGTCAGATCCTTAATTTTCACCTTGAGAGCTACCAGCATTTTAAAACGGTTTAGAGCCTACTAATCTAGGCCAGTGGGTTAGGTATAGAATGGATTTTCATATAACATAAGAGTGGGCCATAAGCATGGATTTCAGAGCCGAATGACCTCATTCGTCCCAGCGCTTGGCCTCTGCCTGAATTCCATATTGCATTCTATAGGTATGGATTTGATATAAGTTGGATTGTTACTTAATAATGAAAGAAAGATGTTGCAGAATACAATACGTTTATGCCATGACCATAACCCTACAACGGATAGTCATATTTACTTCAAAAACTAATAAAAGTTAAGGATAGACATTAATTGGACTTGTGAAATATCAGTAGCCAGGAATCTGGTTAAAATAAAAGTGGGTCACAGGAACAGCAGAATTCGGCTTGGGAATAAGTGCAGGTCGTGACGCAATGGAATTGACTGTTGCTTGGCTTCACTCTTTAACTCGCCTTCATTGGAAAGTTCTTGAGATGAAAGTTGTAGGAGTCTTAAGTTGTAGTTGCAGGACAGTTGTACGTGGGGGTATCACGGTTCTGTGCTTATATTTAGAGGCACTACGGAAAGAGATCTGTCCTTTTATTTGTGTAATAAATATTGGCAGTTTCTTGATAGTAATTACTGTTCACACACACACACACATATATACATATATATATATATATATATATATATATATATATATATATATATATATATATATATATATATATTGTGTATATATGTGTATGTATATATAAAATTTATATATTCTATATGTGTGTATCTATATATATATATATATATATATATATATATATATATATATATATATATATATATATATATTCTTATTTTAATATATGCTTTTTTCCCATTTTTATATGGGGTTTTTCCCATTTTTATATATATATATATATATATATATATATAGATACACACACATATAGAATATATAAATATTTATATATACACACACATATAGAATATATAAATTTTATATATATATACATATATACACAATATATATATATATATATATATATATATATGTATGTATATATATATGTGTGTGAACAGTAATTACTATCAAGAAACTGCCAATATTTATTACACAAATAAAAGGAGAGAGAGAGAGGAATAACCATTACTCGGATGAAATATTTTAATGATGAAAACACCTCCTTTTGCATTTTCTCTCCTTTATATGTACCCATAACTGTGTATACCGTATGTATATGTTAAGGGTATATTTATTCAATTTTTTTTATTCCATGCTTCATTATTAATATATATATCAGGAATCCCGGGACTGCATCCTCACTAAGCACTAGAAGGATTATTTTCCTGTATGTCATGTCCGTGAATATCCTTTTCATTTCTTGTAGTGTATCACCCTTCATAATTCTCTTTCTTCCACCTAACTTTCCACCTTCTCCCAACAATTGTTTCGTAGTGAAACTACGAGGTTTTCCTTCTGTTACACCTTTCAAACCTTCTTTACTCTCAATTTCCCGTTCAGCGCTGAATGACGTCATTGGTCCCAGCGCTTGGCTTCTGGCCTAAATTCTATATTCCATTCTGTTCCATGCCGGTGACTATCGGAAGGGGCCAGTTTTTTCTCTACCAGTGGCAGTGTTATCTCCTGTTGCTCACATCGAAGGGGAAAGTTTTTTTATAACCATACTGCCCTAAAATGGAAGACTGCGGTATCTGCAAAAATACAAGACTGAGAAAAGAGGTAGATACTCCCTTGCCTTACTACTGATTTTGCAGATACTGCAAATTGGATCCCCTAAATAGCCGTGGAAAGCATTGAAGAATCAATCGGAAACTGCGGGAACTCGTGTATTAGTGTTTCACGAGCCCAATAAGTGGCATATCTCAGTTTCGAAAATTTTGTAGATACTACAGTTTTCCTTTTTAGGGCAAAATAGGCAGTGTCATTTTCTGTTTTTCCAATAACCTGCTCAAGATTTAGGATTATCCGAATATGCTCTGGTTTTGTTGTTAAGAATTGTGCTCATTTAATCGAAATGCCTTTTTTCTTTTTCGTTCTCGCCTGTTTCACAAGTGTTGTTATACGAATAACGTTGTAATGAGTGGGTCGGAGGTGAAGAGTCTATCGAGTGGGTGTTTGGAATTCTTTTTCGATTCCAGTGCGCTGTAATTAATGTATACCGCCAGAGCTGCTGTTGTTTTTGTAATGTTAGTTGTTGGCAGAAAAATTACGTGTTTTTAATAGGGCAGTCTATATTATATAAAACAGGCGTAAAGTTTGCCAGTTTCCGAATTTTGTGAAACACTTTGGCATTTCGGACGTGAAGCCATGTAGTTTCAATGAGGTGTTCTTTCCCTATGCTGCTCAGCTTTGGGATTCTCTTCGTGTCTCTGTTTTCCCTGATCTTTTTTTTCCCTGACTTAGAACCTGCCGTTTTTAAGGAGGTAGGTTAATCGCTTCCTTTGTAAGTAAGAGCCAAGATCCACTTTCTCCCGTCCTTTTCCTTTTATTTTTGATTTTTCATGGCCTGGAATAGAAAGGAATATTATGTAGAAATTTACACATTCATCAGTAACAGAATCGTACATCGGTGATTCGCCTTCGAATGAATATCTCGTCCACATTTTTTTTCCCTGAGCATGACCTTGAAACGATGATTTTACTAATATCAAAAGAACATTAATTCAGGAATAATAAAGTATGATAATGATATAAAGCCTTTGTCCTCATTAGAGAATAGACGCATACGTAAAATTCATGTTGTGTCTTCCTCTCCACTTGCTATTCCTACTGTATGAAAGAAAAGAAAAAATGGGTCGCTAATTTAATATTCTCCCAAATGATTGCGTGCGCCATATTTCTCTTTCCTCCATCTTCCGCTGCATTCATTTCCTCCCTTTACGAGTCCATCCATCCCGCAGGTATCCATTC
>NC_089746.1:10077194-10109694 GCF_040412425.1 Macrobrachium rosenbergii | reverse complement strand
TCTTTTTGGTCTTTCACGTTTGAAGGGATTTGGTCAAATTTGACTGATATGTAGACCATTCTGCATAAGTATACATACACATGAGGGAAGATCAACTGTCTGTTCTTTGATCTGTCTGTCACACCTTATTATCGCAGTTCTTCTTATTCCTACACGGTTTAATGAAATTTAGCCAAACTTCGTATAGAATTAGGCCATTATGCATAGACGCGCGTGAAGTGAAAGAAATTGTAGCACGAAAGACCGCAGACTTTTTACCTTTGACATTTTGGGAGAAAATTGTCGCAGTTTTCCGCCTGCGCCAGAACCATAACGGTGTTTGCAACGTTTCAGTTTGAATACTCTTAGAAGGAATTTGTTTTGGGGTCGATTGGGGGCACACAGTGGTTTAGTAATTCTGTCAGAGTGCTTGCTTGAAAAGAATGAGACTTTAGGTACTGAGGTCGGCAGCATGTGTATTACTAGCGGATCTAGAAAAATTTCATGGAGGGGGCACCAATTTTCATATTATAGATACGTATATATATATATATATATATATATATATATATATATATATATATATATATATATATATATATATATATATATATATATATATATTATATTTATATATATAATCTATATCTTCAGTATTATTATTTTGTCATTATTTTTCATGGGGGCCACGTGCCCGGGTGCCCCCGCCACCCTGGATGCGCCAATGTTGTGTATGCATATGTGAGGGCGTGCGGAGGTAATATTCTTTCTCAACAGATTATTCAAACTATTTAAATGCCTGTTCAGAATTATAATTAGTGAAAGAGCTGTGTTTTTAATTTTTCTTACTTCTATACGGAGATGCTTTGATGGTTCTTAGCAGACTTAACAGACAAGACTTTCTCATTGATTTCCTGTATCGGGGACCGCTGCTAGCACCTGAAACCCGAGGTTTGCAGCACCTTACAAGTGTGTACAAAATCTGAGACATGTCTTCAGTACGAATCTTTCCCTTTTAATCTTGGATGTTTGTGTGCGTGCAGTTATCCGGTGATTCTCAGACTGGGTGCCGTGGCACCCTGGGGTGCCACAGACAGTGCCTAGGGGTGCCGCAATATTGGCATGAATTTTGTTTTGGCTAGATCATCTCAATGAACATTTGAAAAAAAACAAAGTTTGCAGGAGTCTTCATATAGTTATTATCAGTGTGTTTACTCTAATATAATATATAAATATATATATATATATATATATATATATATATATATATATATATATATATATATATATATATATATATATATATATATATACTTGATGATTATCATGTTTTTTTGTTAGCCTGCATTCATAACGCTTAAGTTTATCTAATTTTTCTGATATGCTCTTTCTTTGTACAATGTACAGTATATTTCTGCATGTACGATGTGCTGATTTTGGTTTGAGTATGGATAATAATTTTATTCATTAAATAAGAAGTTAATTAATGCGATATGGTGGGAAGGTGAAGAAGGGGTGCCACGGTAATGAGTACATTAGTTAGGGTGCCATCACTAAAATAATACAGAGAACCACGGTAGGGATACCAATTTTCTGGCTACACATAAACGACTGATAAAAATATACTACCCATTAATCATTTCACTCTTGAAAACATTCTAATTAATTTCAAATAAGGTGGCGAGAATTCTGTTTAGCGAATGAAGAACGAAAATACAATACAAAACTGACTAAGTGCACGGTTCACATGAATAGCTAATGACAGCAGCACTTAACATCAAAGGGCAAGGGCATAAATGACACTATTAAGAATTTGGCCAAAAGGCCCAAGAGCGGATGAAATAATGATGACATAATTCTGAGGGAGTATGTTTACAAAGGTCATGAATCTTTGATACATAATCATAGCGATTAAGAGTGATTAGCTTGTTTAATCATTTGTTCCGTGTCTTTATCGAAGGGGAAGGCGAGGGCCTAATTGCCTGTGACAGCAGTTTGATGGAATGGAGTCACTCGTTGTGAGATACGCGGGGGTCTTGAGCGTATTGGTAAAATATAACAAAGACTCGTGGCCAAGAAGTTGAGTTCCCGTAGGGGGGGTAGCGCCGTCACTGCACCTCATGCGGTGCACTGTAGGCATTACTTAAGGTTCTTTGCAGCGTCTCTTCGGCCCCGAGCTGCAACCCTTTCACTCCTTTTACTGTACCTCCGTTCATATTCTCTTTTTTACATCTTTCTTTCCGCTCTCTCCTGACAATAGTGCAATTGCTAAGTTTTCCTCCTGTTACACCTCTCAAACCTTTCGACGCTCAATTTCCCGTTCAGCGCTGAATGACCTCATAGGTCCCAGCCCTTGTCCTTGGGCCAAAAATTCCATGTTCCAAGTAGAGGAGTAGTTTTAAGAAATTGACGAAGTCCACAGAAACATGAAATATTGTTGGTAGAAACTTTTCATTTCATTAAAGATTATTGAAGTAGAAAGCTGTAACATGTTATGCCAGAGTACAATGACAAATATATTTATTGCATATTTATTGCATCTGTTGAATCAGTCTACTCCCTAGTAACTTGGTTTATCTACGAGCTATGTCTTTACAAAGTATTTAAAATCCAAAGTCATTCTACCTTATCTCTTTATCAACTTCACCCATTCTGCCAGTATCGTATAAAGTGTCTAGAACACTGAAGCACATCGGAACGTAGTTCACGCAAATGACGTTATATAATGACGTTATTTACTTATCCCGCTCCAAAGTTTTAGAACGTGGATTTGTAAAGTCTCTTCTCAGCCAGATGTTAGTGGGAGGTAAGGGTGGGTTTACCTATTGCTAATTTGGTGTTGTTATATGTCAAGTAATAAATTACTTTGGATTTTATTTTTTTATTTCTCTGTGCGAATGGAGATATATATATCAATGTTGCCCACTGTAGTAAATTCATGTTATATTCATCGTTTTGAAATGAAATAACGGGGAAATTAACTAGTTTTGTTTTTATCGAAAGCAAAATCTTTGTCTATCGCTTCTCACAGGCTACTATGGCCATACTGGAACGCATCTTACCAATGCAAAATAGGCCCTTTAACTGGAACCATTTCTCAGCATCATAAATTCCGTTGGGTAGTTAGGCCACACACGCCCCATAAATTTGTGATAGGATGAATGATAGCAAGTTATTTTGCACGAACGACCTTAACTCTGGCGTGCGTCCTTAGGTTGATGGCACATAATGAGGTGCTTGGAATTCGCTCTTTGAAGAACGAACGGCGAGGAATGTCATCCACGGACTGATAGGCCTTGCCTGAAGTTAACGACTCCGTGGCATGTGATTGACTACTTACTGTATAGAGGATTTGCTGTTTAACAGGTAGATTTTTACGAAGAACTCAATTCTTAGCGACTATAATCGTATCATTTGGTTTTAGGTTTATAGAGATAAAGATTTTTAAATAGAACTGCATTGGTTAGTGTGATGTGAATCTCTTCCCTTCATGCAAAACGCATGCGCAGTTGGGGGAAGTTTTGGCGCGCTAATGGACTCTGAAGAATTTGCTTATCGGGTTAGATATTTATGTAGAATTCACTCTTGGTGTATATGTTTATTTATGTCTTTTGCTCTTATTTCTATAAAAATAAATATTTGTTTTTTAGATAGAAATGCAAACCCCTTTCCTTAATGCAGAACGCATGCGCAGGTGGTGGAGTTTTGGCGCGCTAATTGACTCTGGGAAAAATTTAAATCAAAGATCTAACATTGCTGGACGCTGCATGGAAGCGTCACATCATCCCACCTTCTTATTAATCGTCTTTTCTTCCTCTTCTTCGTAATTCTCCTCTGTGCTCTCAGGCCAAGTGCCTTGCAAGTAGCCGACGTCAGTATTATCCCTGAGTGCAATCATGTGTGACACGCACCCCCTCGTTTCTCGTTAAGAGAAAGAAGGAGGAGAGGAGGAAGAAGAAAGAGACATAAGGCTGACGGAATACCTCTCCAGCTCTCGTTTCCTTAACCCTAATATTTTTTTTTGTACTTGGTAATTTTCTAAATTAGGACTTTCCTTCCTCCTTTACCGTGCAAAGGGAGGAACGCCTTGACGGATCCCGTCTCTTGGTCATAACATTCCTCCTGACTGTAATCGTAAGTGACCTGTAACTTCTTTGAATAGTTGTTCAGTCCATACAAAAACGCGCACACACGAGAGAGAGAGAGAGAGAGAGAGAGAGAGAGAGAGAGAGAGAGAGAGAGAGAGATTTAGGCTAGGATAAATACTGAAGTTGATGAAAGAATCCATGTGTTTATATGAAACTGTTTATTGAAAATGTATGAAACTGTTTATTTAGTGAAGTCTTTCGGTGTATTGATATAGAAAAGTTTATGTAAGAGTTTAAATTAAAGATTCAAGTATAAATATGGCGAAATATGGCGTGTTTTATTGGAACAAACATCGTATGGAGGATACGATCTTAGCGAACTGAACGCACCCCTTCTTCACTCGAGATATTTTCTGTGATACGAAAGCAGAACTAACTAAGACTAAATCTCGAAGAAATGTTACACAAGCGAAGAAGATAAATTTCACCGGGAGACTACGACAACGACTCTGATGCGTGACAACGCATACACGGCATATTTTACTCTAATTGCGTTCGTTGGCAGATCACTGAGAATCACGTTCGGAAGAACGTGGAACGTAGGGAATAGTCCCTGGCACCTGTCTCCTTAAGAACGTCGAGGCACGAGATGGCTCTCCTGAAATGGACAGCGGACACGCCACCTGGTTATCTCCGCTAGGGTATTAATATGTGACTGGTTTTTCTCTCTCTCTCTCTCTCTCTCTCTCTCTCTCTCTCTCTCTCTCTCTCTCTCTCCAGCGTGTGGATGCGTGTTTAATTTTTTTTAACCTCTTAAGTAGGCAGGATATTCTCTCTCTCTCTCTCTCTCTCTCTCTGTACTTTCAGTGTGTGGATGCGTGTATAGGTGTATTTTTTAACCTCGCGGGTAGGCAAGATATTCTCTCTCTCTCTCTCTCTCTCTCTCTCTCTCTCTCTCTCTCTCTCCTTTTAGCGTGTGGATGCGTGTATAGGTGTATTTTTAACCTCTTAGTTAGGTAGGATATTCCAGTTGTATTGTGATATCGTATGTTTATGAGAAAAAGACACACGTGTTGTTTGTATGGAATCACATTGAGTGACATTTTTCTGTCGTTAAAAATCTTCAATAATTGTCATTTAAAAGACGCATTACGCTAACATGTATTGTTTATATAGAATGGCATTGAATTACATTTTGTTTAAATCTTCAATAATTATTTGTCACTAAAAATTGAGTTTATGTTATTTTCGCGTGCCATTTGACTTTCTGCTATGTAACATTGTACCCTAATTTCGGCGTCAGTTCAGGATTAATTACCCGTGATATGCAATTACATTTATCTGAATTCGTAATGAACTGTGTACTGAAACACCACGTAATGTGTGAACGTAATTAACTCATTTCGGCGAAAGTCCACGCGGGTAATTAGCCGAATCTTCTTAATTAACCCCACAAGTAACAAACGTCGATTATGGCTCTGTTAGAGGAGGGACGTCGAGTCCCCCCCTCCCCTCCCCCCTCCCCTTCCTCTTTTGTTGTGAAGAGGAGAACTGTGAATACAGGAAAAGAATGAGAGAAAAAAATTCATAACTAAAATGACGGTTTTCTGTATCTAATTTATGATGATGCGTAACGTCGTGATTAGTGTTTTTTTGTTTTTGTCTTTATCACTGTCCTTGTCCTTTCTTTTTTACAGAGTTTGGTTCTGGGTTACGTTGCTCCTATTATTATTATAAGTACATGTATGTATATATATATATATATATATATATATATATATATATATATATATATATATATATATATATATACACACAGTATATATATACATACATATATATATGTATATATATTTAAATAGTATATATATGTATATGTAAATATATATATATATATATATATATATATATATATATATATATATATATATATATATTTATATATATACACATATATGTATGTGTATATATATGTATATAGGAATTTGTTTCTGGTGATAGAAATTCATTTCTCGCTGTAATGTGGTTCGGATTCCACAGTAAGCTGTAGGTCCCGTTGCTAGGTAACCAATTGGTTCTTAGCCACGTAAAAATAAATCTAATCCCTCGGGCCAGCCCTAGGAGAGCTGTTAATCAGCTCAGTGGTCTGGTTAAAGTAAGATATACTTATACATATATAAGTATATATATATATATTTTTTTTACATATACATATATATACTATTTAAATAAATATATATACATATATATATACAGTATATATGTGTATATATATATATATATGTGTGTGTGCTTATAATACACATATATAATACTGATTGTATACAATTATTTATTTCTTTTTATATATATATATATATATATATATATATATATATATATATATATATATACATTTAATTTTGTAATGCTCCAGTGTATTTTTCAAAGGCATTATTTTCAAGGATAATTTTTGTTATCAATAAACCACCTGTTTCAGAAGTGGTTATCTCATGGTCGATGCCTTCTGTGCTTTATATGCTTTGTTCCTTTCGTGTGTAAACGCTATATTGGATCATTTCGACACCAGGATACTTAAATCCATTCAGTCCTTAGACAAAATTAGACAGTTGTGTCAATACTTCGCTCTTGCCTTCTCAGTCATTGAAACTTGAAAGGGATGAGATGGAGATTAATCTGAATTTTGTTTGGGTACTGATTCTCTCTCTCTCTCTCTCTCTCTCTCTCTCTCTCTCTCTCTCTCTCTCATAGAGGTCATTGTATGGAATGTTTTCAGTATTGTTATTTAGCATTTCTCCATTAATATTAATATTGTATCCACGCTCTATCATTCCGCACTGTCCGATGCTGCATCAACAAGCCATTGGCAGTACAGTATATAGATTCAGTGTTGACTCGTTAATTCCCATCCGGTCATTTGTACCATAGTCCTATATATATATATATATATATATATATATATATATATATATATATATATATATATATATATATATATATATATATATATATATATATATATATATATATATATATATATATATATATATATATATATATATATATATATATATATATATATATATTAACACCTTAAGGCCAAAGTATCTTCTCGACGTTTGGGGAATGTGTGTGTGTATTGTTTTATAGGAGTTTATGCGCTTAATATCAGATTAATGTAATACAGTTAGGAAAGCACTAAGCGTTTTGACCTTACAGAACTGTTGTCGTTACCTCTCTCTCTCTCTCTCTCTCTCTCTCTCTCTCTCTCTCTCTCTCTCTCTCTCTCTCTCTCTCTTTCTGTTTCCCGACGGCAGTCACAGCATTGAATTGTGAGTTCACGTTTTCAGGAATGCCTCTGGAATGTCAGGAATTTTGGAAGGCTTGGGAGGCGATTCAGGATCGTTTGTCTCTCCTAAGCTGTTGTACACACGCAATTGCACACACGATTTCCAGGGGAAAAAAATACAAGAAATGATTAACGTTTATCACTATTAAGAGATTCAGGACTCCCTCCGTTTTGTGCACTGGATTCCTAAGGCAAAGTTAACTTGTTTTTTGTTTTTTTTTTTTGTTTTTTTTTATCATAGGTCTTCATTGACAGTGGTGACTTAACTTTAAGACCTGAAGAGTAGTAGAAAGGCTTATTAGAGAGTTGCAGAAACACTCTCTCTCTCTCTCTCTCTCTCTCTCTCTCTCTCTCTCTCTCTCTCTCTCTCTTTCTCTGAGTGTTATCTCTCTTTGTATATAGTATTATAAATATGTATATATGCAATATATATATATATATATATATATATATATATATATATATATATATATATATATATATATATATATATATGGTTTGGATATACGTAAAATATCTATTGCGCTTTCTGCAAGTTTGTGATATTTTTATTTCTCTCTCTCTGTATGAGAGAGTGTTATAAATGTATATACATACATTATATATATATATATATATATATATATATATATATATATATATATATATATATATATATATATATATATAATTTATATATATATATATATATATATATATATACATACACATACGTATAGCCGGTATATATTCTATGGTTTGAATATACGTAAAATATCTATCGCGCTTTCTGCGAGTTTATGTTATTTTTGCTGCATAATGTTGAAGAGCAGAGTAATTATTTTCTGTATGTTTATGAAATTAATAATTTTAAACTTAAACTTTGAGATATTCACTCAAGTGCACACTCAGATGGTTCAGTATGTTGTATCCTGTACATTTTCAGCGATCTTGTGCCGTCCACAGAATTCGTCTTATAATCTGTCTCTTAGATATATAGTGCTGGAAATTGGTATGTTGACCATCCAACCTCCAATCTTCAAACAAACCAAATGGCAGCCCTCTAACCTTAGTAGTTTCATTTTATTTGAGGTTAGAGTTAGCCATAATCGTGCTTCTGGCAGCGATATAGGATAGGCCACCACCGGGCCGTGGTTAACGTTTCATGGGCCGTGGCTCATGCAGCATTATAGCGAGACCACCAAAAGAAATATCTATTATTGGTGGCCTTGACTACTCGCTGTACAGAAAACTCGATTGCACCGAAGAAATTTCGGCGCATTTTTTACTTGTTTTTTTTTTAGAAGAGATAGAGAAATACAAAAGTAATGTAAACGGTCTTTTACTGTGAGCTACAACGAATATACCAATTGCACAGAAAGCTGATAGGCTACGGAGAACAGAGAAGGGCGAAGTTTCTAATGTGACAGTAAATTAAAAGAAACTACAGTATGATGTACTGTAGTGAAACTAAACTATTCAATGTAAGGTGGCTTTTTTTTCATTTCTAAGTTTTTATCTACGTCACCCTGACTGTTCAAAGAGTTAACAGCATATTGATAAGGAAGTTGCATGTGAAACATTCGTTGGTCTTTTCCAAATTGGTTATTTTTATTCTGTCTCTCTCTCTCTCTCAAACAACAAAGGCATTTTACATGTAGAGGAATATATGATTATGAAATTCTCTCTCTCTCTCTCTCTCTCTCTCTCTCTCTCTCTCTCTCTCTCTCTCTCTCTCTCTCTTTGTAATATTCCAGACCGTGCCGCCACCATCACCTGCGGAGACTGATTCTGAATGACTTATCGACCGGTGGGCTGATGTGGCGGTTTGGGACCTCCTTCCTCCCGAGTTTATCCCCTACCCCTCTTCCCCCCTCCCCCTAATCCCTCCCCCCCTCTCTCACTCCTCCTCCTTATTGCTCCACCCTTCTCTGCTGCCAAGACTACCTTTGCTTCGCACCTGAGGCGTCTCTCTCTCTCTCTCTCTCTCTCTCTCTCTCTCTCTCTCTCTCTGCATTCATCATTCTTTGTTATTACGGCTATCATTCTTTTTGCCGTAGCTTCTCCTTAAAATTCGCATTCCACGTGATATTGCTATACATCATCATCACTATTATCCTTTGGTATCTTTTTCCATCATCATCATCACCATCACCATCCTCCCTCAACACCACCACCAACACATTCCTAAGTTCTCCCTTGTCACCATCACGCGGCCAGCCATCGCCAGCGCTACCCTTCAAATATACATGGGTCTACAGTGCAAACTCCTTTCAACACGCCTGAAGGCTTAACGCTTGTAGTCTCAACTCTCTCTCTCTCTCTCTCTCTCTCTCTCTCTCTCTCTCTCTCTCTCTCTCTCTCTCTCTCCTGGCTTGACGCTTATAGTCTCTCTCTCTCTCTCTCTCTCTCTCTCTCTCTCTCTCTCTCTCTCCAGGTTGACGCTTACAGTCTCAATCTCCCCCCTCTCTCTTTCTTTCTCTCTCTCCCCTGGCTTGGCGCTTATAGTCTCAACTCTCTCTCTCTCTCTCTCTCTCTCTCTCTCTCTCTCTCTCTCTCTCTCTCTCTCAAGACTTGACACGTATAGTCTCAAATCTCTATTCTGTTGTGGCTTGATGCTTATAGTCTCTCTCTCTCTCTCTCTCTCTCTCTCTCTCTCTCTCTCTCTCTGTCTCTCTCTCTCTCTACTGACTTGTCACTTGTCTCAAATCTCTGTCTGTTGTGGCTCGACGCTTATAGTCTCTCTCTCTCTCTCTCTCTCTCTCTCTCTCTCTCTCTCTCTCTCTCTCTCTCTCTGTGTGTGTCTCTCTCTCTACTAACTTGACACTTGTAGTTTCAAATCTCTCTGTTGTGGCTTGACGCTTATAGTCTCTACTCTCTCTCTCTCTCTCTCTCTCTCTCTCTCTCTCTCTCTCTCTCTCTCTCTCTCTCTCTCTCTCTCTCTCTCTCTGTACTAACTTGACACTTGTAGTTTCAAATCTCTGTTGTGGCTTGACGCTTATAGTCTCCCTCTCTCTCTCTCTCTCTCTCTCTCTCTCTCTCTCTCTCTCTCTCTCTCTGTATGTGTGTGTGTGTGCCTGCGCACTCGTCTTGCGAATGCATATTTAAAGCTGTGCGTGCATATGTTTGCTCTCGTATGCATGTCTCCCGAGTTTTAGGCGGTGTGCACGACGTCGCTGCTTTTGCCTTTTACGATGTTCTTTTATTTGGGGCTTTCTCCTTTGATTTGGTTACTCGAAACGGATTATTTTCATGCTTCTTGGAATCATCGAGAATTCGTTGGCCTGATTGGCCGTCGTTGTCAGGGTTTGTTGTTTTGGCGAATGGCTTTGTGTGTGTGTGCGTGTTTGTGTGTGTATGTGTGTATGTATGTATGTATATATATATATATATATATATATATATATATATATATATAATATACATACATGTATATATATACATATATATCAATGTTAGTCGGTCAATGTACGTATTAGTTTCTGAGAGAGAGAGAGAGAGAGAGAGAGAGAGAGAGAGAGAGAGAGAGAGAGAGAGAGAGAGAGTGTCATCGTGAATGTTTGTTGTTTAGGCAGTTGTTATATATATGTGTATATATATGTATATATATATGTATATATATACAACCAGATACGTATGTAATTGTAGTAGCCACAATATATACGAGCATATTTACACACACACACACACATTGATTGTTTAATTTTCGTGTGCTGTTGAGAGAGAGAGAGAGAGAGATACACTAGAAACGTATGAAATTGTAATAGCCACATTATTCACGCATTGTTCGTTTAATTTTCGTGTGCTGTTGAGAGAAGAGAGAGAGAGAGAGAGAGAGAGAGAGAGAGTTGTTTAGGCAAGAGAGAGAGAGAGAGAGAGAGGTGTCATCGTGAATGTTTGTTGTTTATATAAACAGTTTTAATTATATATATATATATATATATATAAATATATATATATATATATATATATATATATATATATATATATATATGTTATATATATATATATATATATATTATATATATATATCTTGTTGTTTAGGCAAACAGTTTTTAATACGTATTTAATTGTAATAGCCACAGTATATATGAGTATATAATTTTCGTGTGTTGTTGAGAGAGAGAGAGAGAGAGAGAGAGAGTATATAAGAGAGAGAGAGAGAGAGAGAGAGAGAGAGAGAGAGAGAAGGGGGTCATTTATTGGCTGTGCATTTGCTCTTAATCCTCATGAGAAACACTTGCGCACCTAGTGCTTCTATTTTCCAGCGTGTTAGGAGTTTAATGAAAGCCATTTGCGAGACTCATTGTACTGACCTAAGTGGAATACACTGAATCAGAGGTAGTATGACATTACGGCATGTTTTCGATAGTTTATATGGTTGGCCTTAGTTTAAGAGTTATGTACTTTCTTTATGAAAGCCCTTGAACAGGTGTTTGGAAATGAAATGGCAAATTTCATCGTATATATATATTTTTTTAATATTGTGATCACTTGGTTTGGATAGAAAAGCGTCACGTGTTAATAGGTGTGGGTATATACTTGTATATATGTAGAAGTATGTGTGTGTATGTGTATATATATATATATATATATATATATATATATATATATATATATATATATATATATATATATATATATATATATATATATATATATATATACACACACACACATCCGTCACTAATATCAGTTCATAAATAATTTAGCATCTTGGCGGAGGATTTTATAGTGTAGTGTTTTTATTTTTCTTAATCAAAAAGTTATATTTTTTATGAATATATAAATCTCCAGTTTGGATTCTCTCTCTCTCTCTCTCTCTCTCTCTCTCTCTCTCTCTCTCTCTCTCTCTCTCTCTCTCTCTCTGAGTGGTTAAGAAAGAAGTCAAAGAATAAAATTGGTATGATCTCACTAAATAACGCTTAAATCGCGCTCCTTTGTAGATTATTAAAAATATAGAGCATGACGAAAGAAAGCCAACTTTATTTGCTTGACTTAAAAGCAATTACGTGCAGTTCTTAAGAGCAATTGCATTGGAAACTTTTAAGCTAGAACTACAGAAAAAAATGGCGTCAAACCAACCAAAAGTTCCCATGAACCATTCAATTTTTGAAAGGGTGCGTGAAAGAGGTGCTTGCATGCTTTTAGCGGATCTAAATGAAACACACGCACACACACACACAAGCACATCTTTTTTTCGCGCGCGTGTGTGCTTTTGTCCGATAAGCGACACGTACTTTGGGCAATTTTGCCCCCCCCCCACCTGTGTAATTTGCGTATATTGATCTTTGCGTCGGTATTGCTCCTTTTCATATTGGAGAGAGAGAGAGCGAGAGAGAAATCATGCGTGTATGTGCGAGAGGTTTTACAGAGTGGAGGTTATTAAGTGGCTTGGATCTAGGATGGGTTTTGATAAATAAGGGAACATTGAAAAATGGTTATTGTAACCATTTTTTTTCTGTTACGTATGCCTAGATGTTTGAGAGCACATAGTGCACACGCTCACACATGCATGCGTGTGTGTGTGTGTGTGTGTATGTATGTATGTATATGTATATATATATATATATATATATATATATATATATATATATATATATATATATATGTGTGTGTGTGTGTGTGTCTGTGTCTGTGTCTGCATATAATATGTATATACAATGTATATATATAATGTATATACTGTATATATATTATGTATATATTATATATGTGTATACATATAATTCCGGTAGGAGTTATAAATTGAAACTTGATTGCGCTGATTTCAGCATCATGAATTATTAGCCTTGAAATTTGCCAATTCTTCACTTCCTTCCGACGAGATACTGAAACGTGGATAGTAGAGCCGTAGATTTCAAAACATGGCGCGTTCCTTCTTTGCTCTTACCGAACCGCTACAGGGACAAGCCAACCAGTTGGTCTGAAGCTTCCCGACTTTGCTTGAAATATCATCACAATTGTCAAAGCAATTTGTAAGTGTTTTAATGTAATATTTTTCGTTTCAGCACACGACACATTAAGATGTACGGGAATTTTTTTTTGAAGGGGATTTGTTGGCATCTCTGCAATCCCAGTGCTGACAACCGCAGTGTCCTAAAATTTCGGAATATTGGGGAAACTTTTCGTCTCCATATGATGAAGGCTGTCGTTATTGAAAGCAGATTTTCTGCTGCTTTCTCACCAGCTGTACTTTTCATATTGAACCTAGTGTTTTCATATTTGTATATTGATAAGTTTTTAGGTGCAAAGGTTCTTTATATTTTTTTTTCTATTTTTGGTATATCTGATTCTCTCTTTCGCTGTTTTGTCTTTTCCATCAGTTGTATATTGTCAATTCTGGGACTGTTCTTGGCTCCGAAGTCAATATTAAAAAAAATATATTGATGAGCTTATTACAGATTTCACTTGAACTTTCGTATGTTAATGTTAACATAGTTATCTTGACAGTTTTTTTTTCTTATTTATTTCAACATCCACCTTAAAAACTTGTTTGGAAACGTGTGTGTTCCCTTTATTTTGCCATGTACCATATTAACAGGAAGCTGTTTTTTGTTTCTCAGAGTTAATCATTTGTTATTCGTGAATTGCAAACAAAAAACTTTCCAGTGTAACAGTTACCCGTCCTTTACTGACGAGTAGTATGAACTTCGTGAAATATCCTGGTCGTGAGACGGACAAAGAAGAGAAATGACATAAACAGCGGAGACTATATGTTGACCATGATCCATTCCCTCAGTCAGCAAGTCAACTCAGGCAGCTTGCCTGCCGAGCAACCATGCCATGATACACGACAAATAGGAAAATTTTCATCTTGTAAAGATCGGAGCGTCGAATAAAAAAAAAAAAAGTAAAAGATTATCCCTCATTTTCCTCGTTGTCATTTTCGGGGTGCATATCGTGCCAGCACCGCGATCTTCTCTGTGTCTGTGTGCGAGGGATAATGAGCGTTCAAACATCGCAATAGAGCCGAATTTATATGTTGCGTCCGGCCGTGCGTTATCTCCAACATTAATCTTGACATTTAATGCTTGGGAGTTGGCCCCCCTCCTCTCTCTCTCTCTCTCTCTCTCTCTCTCTCTCTCTCTCTCTCTCTCTCTCTCTCTCTCTCTCTCTCTCCCCCTGGTACACAGAGAGGTCGTAATCCTAAAAAATCCCTTCTTATAAGGTGTAAGCTTATTAGGGCTTATTTTCTGGAAAAGAACGGGGTTAGGTGGCGAGGTACCTCATCAAAGGCGCCGACTCGGGAAATCTTTTTCGGAGGGGTGGAGTAGTGGACCCACTCCACCACCCAGTTGGTTTAAGGGGGAGGGGGTAGGGTGTGGGAGGGGGAAGGGAGTGTGTAGGGGGTTTGTGGTGGTCGTGGTCTTGGTGTTCGAGGTTTTGTTTATAAATTTTATTTTGTGATAATCTTGTAGATTCGCCCCCACAGCCTGTCACGGCTATCATCAACGCTGCATCCCGCTCCCCCTTCGGTTTTAATCAGATAATGGGATCCTGCAAGTGTTGACAGTTTTCTTATTCCGTTGGATACACCACGGGAAATATGATCTTTAGTAAATTATATAATATTTGTGCCTCAGTATATATATATATATACATAAAAATCTGTATAATTTATACATATATATAAATCTATATAACTATACATATATATAAATTGTATAATTGTATATATATTTGTATATATATGAATATGTGATTAAATATATTTATATGTAAATGTAAATTTATATATACATTTATGTAAATACATATATATATATATATATATATATATATATATATATATATATATATATATATATATATATATATATATGCGTGTGTGTGTGTGTGTGTGTGTGTGTATAATCAGTATGCATTAAGACCTCGACATTTCTCCTTCCTTTGTGGAAAATTTTTTGCTATAATGCAGGACGTAACACCTCGGTGCGGTAAATGTTCAGTCGGACTTCGTAAATGCTGATTAATAATTAACACATCACAAGCAAATCCCCAATTATGCGATTAACTCTTGAGCTCTCAGCTTAAGGCAATTTATGCCTTTGAATTGCATGACTCTTCTTCCTATTCCCGTTGCGAGGGTATCTAGTGGGCTTGCCCAACCCCTCCGCATTTTGCCTCATTGTTCAGGCTTACTGTGCATAAAGGTTTTTAGAAATGTGTTTTTGTTCGCGATATTTAGCAAGGAACGGGGATTTCTAGGTCTGGTTGTGAGTTAATTTAATATGCCTATTGTACAAATAGGTTTGTAGTTACGTATTTTTGTGTCTAATTCCCACCAAGAAATACTACGCTTTGGCCTGATTTTGAGTTGCTTTAATATTTCTTTTATTAATTACTCTTTTAAAGTGCGAAAACAAATTTTTTATTCGTAATCCCAAGGTGTATTTAAAATTATCAGCTGTTGCGATAGACATTTTTTAATCATTTTTTTGAAGATTTTTTTCGCATTCGAAAAATGGCAGTGAACAACTTTCCTCTACTATTGAAAAGGCATCATCTGTTGCTAATTAAGCATCAGAACGACATGCCCAGACCCAATCCGCACCAGCAACAGGGTACATACAGTACATGATTCGAACTGTCCCGAAGCAACGCCAAGATCAAAATCGGCCCTAATCCGAATCCTCGTTTGGAATCCTCGTGTCCAATCCATCATCAGTCTTGGAACTGATGAAAATCCGAATCCTCGTGTCTACTCCGTCAATCTTGGGACTGATGAAAATACGAATCCTCGTGTCTAATTCGTCAGTCTTGGCACTGATGAAAATCCGAATCCTCGTGTATAATCCGTCAGTCGTGGGACTGATGGAAAGCCGAATCCTCATGTTTAATCCATCAATCTTGGGACTGATGAAAACCGAATCCTCGCGTTTAATCCGTCAATCTTGGGACTAATGAAAATCCGAATCCTCGTGCCTAAATCCAGCAATTTTGACAGTGCTGAAAAGCTGACTCTGACTGAATCCACGTGTCTAATCCGTCAATCTTGGGAGTGATGAAAATCCGAATGCTCGCGTCTAATCCGTCTATCTTGGAATTGATGAAAGTCCGAATCCTCGCGTTTAATCCTGAAAATCCGAATCCGGGTGTCTAATCCGTCAGGCCTGGGACTGATGAAAATCCGAATCCGGGTGTCTAATCCGTCAGTCTTGGGACTAATGAAAATCCGAATCCGGGTGCCTAATCCGTCGGTCTTGGGACTGATGAAAACCCGAATCCTCGTGTCTAATCCATCAGTCTTGGGACCAATGAAAATCCGAATCCGGGTGTCTACTCCATCAATCTTGGGACTGATGAAAATCCCAATGCTCGTGTTTAAACCGTCAATCTTGGGACTGATGAAAATCCGAATCCTTGTGTCTAATCTATCAATCTTGGGAGTGATGAAAATCTGAATCCTCGTGCCTTATCCATCAATCTTGGGAGTGATGAATAGTTGAATCCGCCTGAATCCTCGTGTCTAATCCGTCAATCTTGGAACTGATGAAAATCCGAATCCTCGTGCCTAATCCGTCAGTCTTGGGACTGATGAAAATCCGAATCCGGGTCTGTAATCCATCAGTCATGGGACTGATGAAAATCCGAATCTCGCGTCAAATCCGTCAGTCTTGGGATTGATGAAAATCCGAATCCTTGTGTCTAATTCGTCAATCCTGGGACTGATGAAAATCCGAATCCGGGTGTCTACTCCTTCAATCTTGGGACTGATGAAAATCCGAATCCTCGTGTTTAATCTGTCAATCTTGGGACTGATGAAAATCCGAATCTTCGTGTCTAATCTATCATTCATGGGAGTGATGAAAATCTGAATCCTCGTGTCTAATCCATCAATCTTGGGACTGATGAAATCCGAATCCTCGTTTCTAGTTCATCAACAGTCTTGGGACTGATGAAAATCCGAATCCGCGTGAATCCTCGCGTCCAATCCATCACCAATCTTGGGACTGATGAAAATCCGATTTCGCGTGAATCCTCGTGTCCAATCCATGGCCAGTCTTGGGACTGATGAAAATCCGAATCCTCGTGTCTAACCCGTCAGTCTTGGGTCTGGTGAAAATCCGAATCCTCGTGTCTAATCCGTCAATCTTGGAACTGATGAAAATCCAAATCCTCGTGTCTAATTCGTCAATCTTGGGACAGATGAAAATCCGAATCCTCGTGTCTAATCCATCACCAGTCTTGGGACTGATGAAAACCCGCCTGGCACTAGCCCGTCGGGAATCAATGGTCCAAGTGGTGGGGTCCTGTGTCTCGCAGAAGGAGCATAAAGGCTGCATTACCTAATTTGCCCCGATATCACGGCCGTGATCGCGCGCCATAAGCTATTTTAAAAGCTTTCCTTAATTAGAGGCGATTGTTTTTAGAAGCCATCAACGGGTAATTACTCTTCCGTAACGATTGAGTGTTTTTTTTATAACTGGTCCCCCTATCCTCCTTTAGGGAGGGGAAGGGGAGCTGGGGGAGGGGTACACGTCATTCTCCATACTGGAGAGCATTACACGAGGATGATTTAGTGATTTCCTTATGGGTGTTTTATTTTTCTTTTCTTTTTTTTTACGGTCCCTCCTTTGGTCCTACGTGCAACAGATTGCATGGGGGTTTTTACTGTTTTACTGCCTTGGAGGCAAAGAAAGGGTTGTTTTATTTATTTTCGCCTTATTCTTTTTTCTTTTTTTTTCTCTCTCTCTCTCTTCTTTTCAAGGATCCTTCCTATTGAATTACTTGAAAGCCTTCAGGGGCGACGTTTGATGGATGGGATAATTCGCGGAAGAGGATGGTTCTCCTTATGGGATTGATTTCTGCTCTTATGCTGTTATACAATGCTTTTAGATGCGTTTGTTTTATTCCCCTTACCACACACACACACACACGCTTATGTGTGTACATTTGCAAATGTTCCCATTCACTTCATATGTCGTCTTGCATTGTCTGTACAACGTTTTTTTTTAGTCCGGATCTGCGGATTAGGAAAAAATGCTTAAAAGATTAATGTATACAATGAAAAATGTTCTTTTGGTTCGAAAATACTATACTGACAAGTACTGTTGCTCTTAATTTATGTAATAACATGAGGGTAGGAAGATATCGATTCATAAGCTTATTCTTATGCAGTTATTTCACTGAACAATACTGAATAAAGACTGGACTATAAGAGAGAGAAAGGGAGAGCATTAGCTGGATATTGTTATGAAACGTTGGAGAAATGATGGATGATATGACGTGTTAATTCGTATATGTACTCTGTGTACTCATAGCAAGAGGAAATAATCGAGAATTATATTAGTAGGAATATGGTTCAAGTATCGAGTTGGTACTGGGGCCATTTTGGAGCAATATGGACCCCGTAGCGGGGTAAGGCAGTCAGTGCACCTCACGGGGTGCACTGTAGGCATTACTAAAGGTTCTTTGCAGCGTCCCTTCGGCCCCTGGCTGCAACCCTTTTCATTCCTTTTACTGAAACCTCCATTCATCTTGCTATCCACCTTTTCCTTACAATGATTTCATAGTGCAACTGAGGTTTTCCCCCCTGTTACACCTTTCAAACCTACCTACTCTCAGTTTTCTTTCGAGCGCTGAATGACCTCATTGGTCCCAATGCCTAGCCTTTGGCCTAAACTCCATATTCCATTCCATTCCAATAAGATTGGAATTGTAAAAAGACCTTAATACCTCAAGAAATTGTTTATGAGTGTCTAAAAAGTGTTAGATTATCCAGAAATAAATAACATATAAAGTGGGAAAGGTCACTTTGTAATTCATAAAGAAGTTTTAGAGATTACTGAGCATAATTCTTTTTTTTTAACAGTGTCACTGAGAAGTGTTCCATGCCTAGTGATAACGTTAGCTTTTGAGTCAAGGTTGGTGAATACATTCTTATTCTAGGCAAGTATATTGAGAGGTATCTTCAATTTTTTTTTTTTATTTGATCATTTATGATCATCAACACTGAAGCACTCTTAGCAAATTTTTTTATGTACTCTTCAACTAGTATCATTTCTTCAATTTCAGTATCATTTGATAATTTTGGGGAATTTTTTTTGCTTATGGCTTTTTCAAAGCATTCGCTGTTACCTGCTCTGAGACTGTGCTGGCCCGATTCTGTATTTTTTTACATATTATAGATTAATTTTTGGCCTATAACTTCACACTTTATTATCATTCTTGGTGCCAGTTATGCTTAAAATGCCTATTCCTTTAGATTGTGTCGTTTCACGTTAATATGTTACGGCATCAGTAAAATGATTCTTTCCACGAAACGCCGATTTAATGTGCCGGTAACACGATCGTTACTAATGTGAAATGTGAACGACCCTGTTTTGTGTTCGAATTATGTGATTGCGTTTATGATGTGGTGATGTTTCCTACCCTGTAATCGGTTTTAGTGTAATAATTATCAGGATTCTGACAAAGCTATGATGATAGAATTACCGATGAGGTATAATCGTAAAACGCAATTATCTGTGCAGAATTATTTTGTTTTTGGTTGAATATTTGTGAAAAGTTTTTAGATTTAAAAAATTTAATGGTGCTTTTACTTCATTCAAAATAACGTTACATTATCTTTGTCCGTTATTTCAAATTGCTTGGCATCCTCTCTTTTGGTTGAACATTATTTAGCAGTTTTTAAATATTTTAGAGAATTTAATTTTGCTTGTACTCAATAATTGGTTGAATATTTGTAAACAGTTTTTAAAGATTTAAAAGATTTAATTGTGCTTCAACCTCATTCAAAATAACATCACATTATCCTGGGCCCTTATTGCAAAGTATTTGGCATCCTATCTCTTGGTTGAATTTAGTGAGTAGCTTGTGAAAATTAGAAAAAAAAAATTGTGTTTCTACTTCGTTCAAAATAGCATTCCATTATCCCTTCTCCCCTATTTCAACTTCCGTGGCATCCTCTCTCCAGCCGTCATCCACGAAAAATGAACTGAAGCAATTTTCTGATATACTTTCTAATGCCGCCCGCGGCCGTAAATAACGCGCAACGTATATATTTTGTCTCTCTCTCTTCATTCTTTCTTCTGGGAAACAAGGAACAATACAATTAAGGGAAGATGGATTGTGATAACTCCGAGACACGACACAGATTCGTAAAGCAAAAGTTTAATATCCCTGTAGCGGCTGGGAGCAGAGAAGAAGAAGAAGAAGAAGAAGAAGAAGAAGAAGAAGAAGAGAGGGAGAGAGAGAGAGAGAGAGAGAGAGAGAGAGAGAGAGAGAGAGAAAACAATGTCTTGTAGGAAGATGAAGAAGGAGAACAGAGAGAGGTAAAGGAGAGGTAAAGTCACAAAATATATATATATTTCCTTTTGTCCAGTTCGTAGAAGAAAAATTCAAAGAGAGAGAGAGAGAGAGAGAGAGAGAGAGAGAGAGAGATTGTACGAAGTAGCATAGTCTCTTTGTTCCCGTTCGTAGAAGAAGAATTCAAAAGAGAGAGAGAGAGAGAGAGAGAGAGAGAGAGAGAGAGAGAGAGAGAGATTGGACGAAGTAGCATAGTCTTTTTGTTCCCGTTCGTAGAAGAAAAATACAAAAAAAATAAAGGAGGGAAAGAGAATCCCAAAGTCTTGTTCTGTCCCCTTTCGTAGAAGAATAATAGAGACAAGCAAATGAGAGAGAGAGAGAGAGAGCGAGCAAGGAGACAAAGTCTCGCCTTGTCCTCATTCGTGAGTTGGGGCAGTCACCACTACCACTCTGGCCCTCTCCCCCCCCCCACTGGTCTACTACCTACCTACAGGTTTCGTTCTCTCTCTCACTGTGTGTGTGTGATATTTCAACACGTTAATAATCATATCAGCGGAAAAGTGCGCACCAACCACACAGCGTCGTGTGGCAGCTGCAATATCATTCCGGCCATTAGCAATCTCTTGCAAATTACATGCTGCTGCGAGACTTGTTCTTCTCGTTTATTTGTTTGAAGGGGGTTGGGGTCCCCCTTCCCCCCTACTCATACCCCCTAACCCCTGCCCTGACCTATAACCCTCCGGTACTCCTCCCCTACTTCTAAAGCATTGCACGTGTTTTTTCTTTATTTTTTTTTGTTGCACTTTGCAATTTCGGGGTTCCCTTCACCGGACCTTATTTATATGCAAAAATATGATTATCCGAGATTGCTATGAATCCCGCCGCAAGATTAGAACGATCCCCAGCACTTTTTAATAAAGAGAATTTCGGCTGGCATTAAGAAGGGAAGGAATTAAAAGAAAATTCTAAAAATTAAAAAATAAACCGATGATTCTGGATACTTGATTTCGTTGATGGCTGCTAGCGAATTTGAATGGCATTGTCGCCCTGGGTGTCTGGGGAAGGGGGAGGGGGAAGGGTAATGATCTAATTTGAAATTAATGAAAACTCGTTTAGAACGACCACCCCCAGACATTTATTGTCGTGATATAGTCGTTCATTGTCGAGATATAGTGACAACATACACGTTGCAGCGCAGTTGCGGTTTCAGTTTCAGTTGCAGTTTCACAGTTTCAGTTGCCGTTTCAGTTTCACAATTTCAGTTGCAGTTTCAGTTTCACAATTTCAGTTGCAGTTTCAGTTTCAGTTGAAATTTCAGTTGCAGTTTCACCGTTTCAGTTTCCCTTTCAGTTTCACAATTTCAGTTGCAGTTTCAGTTTCATTTTAAGTTTTAGTTCGTGTCGCTGCATTTATTTGCCGAATGTCGTGATAGCACCTTGAGACGATTTCATATGCAGTTTGATGGGAATAGCACAACTGTGAGACAAATTGTATTGACGTTAACTGGTAGACGTGGGTTTATGGAAATTAGCCTTTATCATTTTGCATGATAGTTAAAACTTAAGTTGTGGTCTGTTGAACTGTTTAATAATAATAATAATAATAATAATAATAATAATAATAATAATAATAATAATAACAATAAAGTTCTGTTAGGTTCATAGGACAGGTGCTGATCTCCTGTTTCTTAGGCCATAAGAAATATTTTACCTTAATTGCTGAAGATACTCTAATAACTCCACATTTATATTTTTATGAATGTTTAATTTTAATGGGTTCCGTTTTGCATTTTTGAAATGTTAAACTATTTGACTAATAAAATCTCCTAACTCAGATATTTCTTAAGAATAACAGCTACTGTCATTGTAATGAAATGTGTGCTTTTTGTGTGTGTAGGGGGGGCGGTGGAGGGGGCTTATCTGTAGTGTCGCAGGTGTCGTTTTGAAACTTTGGTTTCCTCATGATCTATTTTGCTTACAGTATCGGAATTCTTGTCTTCGAAATTGTTTTAAGTTTTCCATAAAGGAAGTCAGAAAAATAAAAACAGTTTGAATAGCTATATACAGTTTAAAACTACACATTTGAAATCAGTAATAATAATAATAATAATAATAATAATAATAATAATAATAATAATAATAATAATAATAATAATAATAATAATAATAATAATAATAGATGAAAATGATGAAGAGGTTTCTAGAATTATTAGATTTTTTTTGCTTTTGATAAATATAAATGTCTGATAGATGTGAACAACTGAAATTTTATATATATATATATATATATATATATATATATATATATATATATATATATATATATATATGTGTGTGTGTGTGTTTGTGTTTATGTATGTGTGTTTCTGTGTGCGCGTGTGTGTATGCATATATATTTCTATAAATATCTTAGTTTCTTCCTCTTATTGACACGGAAGGGGGGCTTTACCGTAAGAGATTTCACCATTGTGCTCAAACATAAAACTCTCTGCACTAGAATTTTATCGTTATTGTTATTTGTCATCATTGTGGGGGAATGAAAATTGAAACCGAGAACAAAAGGGGTCAGTAAATTCATAATAAGGTATCAAGAACAAATCCTTTTTCCGCAAATGCCGAGGTTTTCTATGACGTCATCTGTCATTAAATATTTGCAGAATCATTCTCGTATTTATGATTCCACAATGAGATGACTGGACAAAGGAGTAATTAATTATGGAAGAGATTTTTTATCGGAGGTAAATGATAATTTCGATGTACCGAAAATAACAAGAATGTAGGAGGAAGTGTTGTTGGGTGAAAGTAGGAATGAAAAAATGGATAGAATGGAATATAAAATTTAGGCCAAAGGCCAAATACTGGGACCCATTAAGTCATTTAGCGAGGTTGGTGAAACTGAGAGTAAATAGGCTTTAAAAAAAAATAGACCTTAGTTTAACCAGACCAATAAGCTGACTAACAGCTCTCCTAGAGAGGGCTGGCCCGAAGGATTAGACTTATTTTACGTGGCTACCTAGCAACGGGACCTACAGCTTCTTGTGGAATCCGAACCACGTTATAGCGAGAAAAGAATTTCTATCACCAGAAATAAATTCCCCTAATTCTTCATTGGCCGGTCGGAGACTCGAACGCGGGCCCAGCAGAGTGCTAGCCGAGTATTATACCGACCCGTCTAACAAGGAACTAAAAGGTGTAACAGGTGCAACAGGAGGAATACCTCGCAGTTGCACTATGAAACAGTTGTTGGAAGAGGGTGGAAAGTAAGATGGAAGAAAGAGAATATGAATGGAAGCAAAGTAAAAGGAATGAAAGAGGTTGCAGCCAGGAGCCGAGGGGGCGCTTCAATGAACCTTAAGTAATGCCTACAGTGCAACGCGTGAGGTGTACTGACGGCACTACTCTCCTACGGGGAATAAGAAAAGAAAGGAACAGAGAATTGCGTCACTAAGGAGGGAGGATGAGGAAGGACCAACATAGGAAGAAGAAGGAAGACTAATATCTGGCCCGTTTGCTTTAAGGAAGATAGAAGGATTAAGTGGGACAAAGAGGAAATGGCCTTAATTGAAAATATTTGATGAAGTTGATAACGAATGAAAGTATATGAAGAGAGAGAGAGAGAGAGAGAGAGAGAGAGAGAGAGAGAGAGAGAGAGAGAAAGAAAGGCAACATTGTAGGCTTTTGTGAGAAGGTTAAGAGGTTCTCGGGACACCACTCACCAGGTTCGGTCGTAAATATGCTGTTCACATGTGCTTCCATCCTCTCTCTCTCTCTCTCTCTCTCTCTCTCTCTCTCTCTCTCTCTCTCTCTCTCTCATTCTCATGGTAGAAGGGAGAATTGCCCCTCCCCAACATCTTCCCCTGTACTCATTCTCCCCTCTACCCTCTCCCCATCGTAAGCTTGTTGCTCGACCTTACCGATCAATGGATCTCTCTCTCTCTCTCTCTCTCTCTCTCTCTCTCTCTCTCTCAGTATTATTCTTTTGTATCTTTAATATTGTATCCTGTTTGGGATGTTACTTACAATTACTCCTATGCTATAAAAAAGTCCTGCTTAATTTGTTTTATTGAAAAAGATGCAATTAACACGAATGTACTCCCGGGTGCAGAGCTGAACTCAATCTGATGAAATATGCTTCGGAAATTAGAATAAGACATTGTTTTGTTTTCTATACCCTTATTTCATGAGTTACTGAGCTAGAAGATTTTGATCTTTTGAGAATCTTTCTCTTTATGTATGCATGTATGCGTGTATGTATGTATAATGGTTTCTAACATTATCGTAATACCAACGTCAGGAGTCTTTAAAACAATATCAAATTCTAACATTCAACCAGATGAGTTTATGCCTGAAAGGGCTTCCATTTTAGTACAGTTCTTCAAATAAATACTTTCATACGTAAGACACGCACAATACCAGTACACTAATTTATATATATATATATATATATATATATATATATATATATATATATATATATATATATATATATATATATATATATATATATATATATATATATATATGTATATATACACACACACACACACACACACACACACATATATATATATATATATATATATATATATATATATATATATATATATATATATATATATATATATATATATATATATATATATATATAAATATATATATATATAAATTACTGTACTGGTATTGTGCGTGTCTTACGTATGAAAGTATTTATTTGAAGAACTGTACTAAAATGGAAGCCCTTTCAGGCATAAAGTCATCTGGTTGAATGTTAGAATTTGACATGGTTTTAAAAACTCCTGACGTTGGTATTACGATAATGTTAGAAAGATATGCAAACACCGCAGAAGTTTTAAAAAAAATTAATCCATAAATTTCATAATGAAATTTTTGAGGACTTGCTGTCATCGAGGAATAAGTAAGAAATGTATTGTTTTAATATTTTTTACCCAAGTGTTATATCTATTACAATATACAGTCTTACCGATTAAAACTTTAGGCTTTTCGTGCAGGTCGAATTCTGTATTCAGAATGTCTGTCTGTTATTTTTTTTTCCATACTCGTTGTGTGGCTAATTGCTACATTTGGACATCGTCTTTCCGGAGTTTTCCGAAACCGAGTCATTCTTAGGATGTATTTATGTACGACTGCACGCGTGCGCACCTGCTGTTTTGTTTATTTTCGTGTTGTCTCTTCAGGTTTTCGCATTTATACAGTTCTCTCTCTCTCTCTCTCTCTCTCTCTCTCTCTCTCTCTCTCTCTCTCTCTCTCCTTTCCTGTTTTTGCTTGCATTCTTGCTCTTTTGCGTTGTTTTCATGTTGTCTCTTCTGTTTATTGTATTTGTACAGTCTCTCTCTCTCTCTCTCTCTCTCTCTCTCTCTCTCTCTCTCTCTCTCTCTCTCTCTCAACACCTTTACTTACATTCACGGGTACCATTCAGACTAAAGTCATTCTTATCATGTTTGTGTGCGTATGTGCGCGTGTGCAATTGCTGTTTTGCGTTCTATTCATGTTTATTTTATTTTTCACGTGTGAGTGTCCTCTGTCTCTCTCTCCTCCGGGTTTTGCTTGTATTCACAGTTATACAGTAGGCCATACAAAGAAACTATACCCCAGAGAAAGATAGGCTAGGCAAGAGAGAGAGACCATTGGTCGGTCTGAAAGATAGGCTAAGCAAGAGAAAAGAGACCACTGGTCGGTCTGAAAGATAGGCTAAGCAAGAGAAAGAGACCACTGGTCAGTCTGAAAGATAGGCTAAGCAAGAGAAAGAGACTGGTCGGTCTGAAAGATAGGCTAAGCAAGAGAAAAGAGACCACTGGTCGGTCTGAAAGACAGGCTAAGCAAGAGAAAGAGACCACTGGTTGGTATAAAACATAGGCTAAGCAAGAGAAAGAGACCACTGGTTGGTCTGAAAGACAGGCAAAGGAAGAGAAAGAGACTACTGATCGGTCTGAAAGACAGGCTAAGCAAGAGAAAGAGACCAACGGTCAGCCTGAAAGACAGGCTAAGCAAGAGAGAGAGACCACTGGTCGGTCTGAAAGACAGGCTAAGCAAGAAGAGAACATTGGTCGGTCTGAAAGACAGGCTAAGTAAGAGAAGGAGACCATTGGTCGGTTTGAAAGACAGGCTAAGCAAGAGAAGGAGACCATTGGTCGGTCTGAAAGACAGGCTAAGCAAGAGAAAGAGACCACTGGTCGGTGTGAAAGACAGGCTAAGCAAGAGAAGGAGACCATTGGTTGGTCTGAAAGACAGGCTAAGCAAGAGAAAGAGACCATTGTTCGGTCTGAAAGACAGGCTAAGCAAGAGAAAGAGACCACTGGTCGGTGTGAAAGACAGGCTAAGCAAGAGAAAGAGACCACTGGTCGGTCTGAAAGACAGGCTAAGCAAGAGAAAGAGACCACTGGTCGGTGTGAAAGACAGGCTAAGCAAGAGAAAGAGACCGTCGGGCAGTCTGATAGACAGGCTAAGCAAGAAAAGGAGACCATTGGTCAGTCTGAAAGATAAGGCTAAGCAAGAGAAGGAGACCACTGGTCGGTCTGAAAGACAGGCTAAGCAAGAGAAAGAGACCATCGGTCGGTGTGAAAGACAGGCTAAGCAAGAGAAAGAGACCACTGGTCGGTCTGAAAGACAGGCTAAGCAAGAGAAAGAGACCACTGGTCGGTCTGAAAGACAGGCTAAGCAAGAGAAGGAGACCACTGGTCTGTCTGAAAGACAGGCTAAGCAAGAGAAAGAGACCACTGGTCTGTCTGAAAGACAGGCTAAGCAAGAGAAAGAGACCATCAGTCTGTCTGAAAGATATGCTAAGCAAGAGAAAGAGACCACTGGTCTCTCTGAAAGACAGGCTAAGAAGGAGAAAGAGACCACTGGTCGGTCTGAAAGACAGGCTAAGCAAGAGAAAGAGACCACTGGTCTGTCTGAAAGACAGGCTAAGCAAGAGAAGGAGACCACTGGTCGGTCTGAAAGACAGGCTAAGCAAGAGAAAGAGACCACTGGTCGGTCTGAAAGATAGGCTAAGCAAGAGAAAGAGACCATTTTGCGGTCTGAAAGACAGGCTAAGCAAGAGAAGGAGACCATTGGTCAGTCTGAAAGATAAGGCTAAGCAAGAGAAGGAGACCACTGGTCGGTCCAAAAGACAGGCTAAGCAAGAGAAAGAGACCACTGGTCGGTCTGAAAGACAGGCTAAGCAAGAGAAAGAGACCACTGGTCGGTCTGAAAGACAGGTTAAGCAAGAGAAAGAGACCATCGGTCGGTCTGAAAGACAGGCTAAGCAAGAGAAGGAGACCATTGGTCGGTCTGAAAGACAAGCTAAGCAAGAGAAAGAGACCACTGGTCTGTCTGAAAGACAGGCTAAGCAAGAGAAAGAGACCATTGGTCTGTCTGAAAGATAGGCTAAGCAAGAGAAAGAGACCACTGGTCGGTCTGAAAGACAGGCTAAGAAGGAGAAAGAGACCACTGGTCTGTCTGAAAGACAGGCTAAGCAAGAGAAAGAGACCACTGGTCTGTCTGAAAGACAGGCTAAGCAAGAGAAGGAGACCACTGGTTGGTCTGAAAGACAGGCTAAGCAAGAGAAGAGACCACTGGTCGGTCTGAAAGATAGGCTAAGCAAGAGAAAGAGACCATTGGGCGGTCTGAAAGACAGGCTAAGCAAGAGAAGGAGACCATTGGTCAGTCTGAAAGATAAGGCTAAGCAAGAGAAGGAGACCACTGGTCGGTCCAAAAGACAGGCTAAGCAAGAGAAAGAGACCACTGGTCGGTCTGAAAGACAGGCTAAGCAAGAGAAAGAGACCACTGGTCGGTCTGAAAGACAGGTTAAGCAAGAGAAAGAGACCATCGGTCGGTCTGAAAGACAGGCTAAGCAAGAGAAGGAGACCATTTGTCAGTCTGAAAGACAGGCTAAGCAAGAGAAAGAGACCACTGGTCTGTCTGAAAGACAGGCTAAGCAAGAGAAAGAGACCATCGGTCAGTCTGAAAGACAGGCTAAGCAAGAGAAGGAGACCACTGGTCAGTCTGAAAGACAGGCTAAGCAAGAGAAAGAGACCACTGGTCGGTGTGAAAGACAGGCTAAGCAAGAGAAAGAGACCATCGGTCGGTCTGAAAGACAGGCTAAGCAAGAGAAGGAGACCACTGGTCGGTGTGAAAGACAGGCTAAGCAAGAGAAAGAGACCATCGGTCGGTCTGGAAGACAGGCTAAGCAAGAGAAGGAGACCACTGGTCGGTCTGAAAGACAGGCTAAGCAAGAGAAAGAGACCATCGGTCGGTCTGAAAGACAGGCTAAGCAAGAGAAGGAGACCACTGGTTGGTCTGAAAGACAGGCTAAGCAAGAGAAAGAGACCATCGGTCGGTCAGCGCTCTACTTGGGAATCAGCGCGACGTCCACTATGACCAACGGCTTCGATCATTATTCCTTACTTGTTGATACGATGTTCTTAACATGCCACGTAAGATTTCTCTCAGTTAGGTTTTAAAGGAGATCTTTTGGGAGTTTTATTCTATTATTGAATTTTTTAAAAATGTTTTGGTAATTATATTTTTGAGCCTAGATTACTAGACATGTTTTGAAGGTACGTTTCATGTGGTGACCTAGAAAGATTTCCTTCAGTTAGGTTTCAAAGATCTTTTGGAAGTTTTATTATTTTAGTGTGTTTTTTTAATGTTTTTATGTATTGACTTATTTTGAACCTAGATTACTAGACATGTTTTATAGGTACCTTTCAAGTGGTGACCTAGATCTCTTGGAAGTATGTGGTATGTGTGGTAATCTTATGAGACGGAAGGAATGTAACTTTGTTCACAGATTTAAAATTCGTTTTTCTTTTCTTGTTTTGAGTTTTCTGTAAAAGAAAACTGTTGTGACGGCTTTGTCTGTCCGTCTGCACTTTTCTCTGTCCGCACTTTTTCTGTCCTCCCTCAGATCTTAAAAACTACTGAGGCTAGAGGGCTGCAAATTGGTATGTTGATCATCCACCCTCCAATCATCAAACGTACCAAACTGCAGCCCTCTAAGCTTAGTAGTGTTTATTTTATTTAAGGTTAAATTGTGCCATAATCGTGCTTGTGGCGACGATATTGGATAGGCCACCACCGGGCCATGGTTAAAGTTTCATGGGCCGCGGCTCATACAGCATTATACCGAGACCACCAAAAGATAGATCTATTTTCGGTGGTCTGATTATATTCTGTAGCGGCTGTACAGAAAACTCGATTGCGCCGAAGAAACTTCGGCGCATGTTTTACTTGTTTAAATATTATTCTGGATTTTGAATAAATAAAACTTACAGTCGATTGCTATAATGTCCAGTAGTTAAGATGTATGTATAAAGTTCTTTGATCCAAAACAGGAAGACAGATTTAAATATTCAAAAAATGCTAGATTATTCTTAATACAAATTACAAGAAGGATGAAACATACTCATATTTTTGTCTGCAGCTTTTTCATGTTAGAGAGAGAGAGAGGTACGGCCTCATTAGTGTTATTGTTATTTCCATCTAGGCAATAATTGATGACGTCGTCATTACACAAACACGCAGCCGAAGAGAAAAAGAAGGAAAGGACAATTTTAGGACTTAACAACGCCGAGACGTCCGAGTGCGAGAGCTGTCATGATTATCGCCTTCATCATCATCATCATCATCATCATATCATCATCACCATCATTTTCTTTTATCGCAAGAAGCGAGTGTCTTCGTGAAGAAGAAGAAGAAGGTGGAGGAGGAGGAGGAGGAGGAGGAGGAGGAGGAGGAGGAGGACATCGAGAATGAGTAAGCCAGTGTACATTCATGTCTTAAATCCTTGTCCCAGCATTCATATAGTAAATTATGAAAGGAGTGGACGGACCGGGCAGGCAGGCAGGCAGGCAGGGGTGACGACCTGTGCGTCGTGTGCGGGGAAAAGAATTCTGGCTAAACCCGCGGTCGTATTTCACGTTTGTTTGGGCTCCGGCCTCCCCCGGTTGCCATGACGACGGCGGGGTTTATCTGATAGGTCGCCTCTCTCTCGCCCCGGAGGATCCCCGCCTCCCGAGAGCCAATCATGGGGCGAGATAAACATAGATGAAGGCTCTATCGACCAATCAGAGGCTGGGAGACCTCCACGGTCGAGGTTGCCGCAGGATTTTGAAAAATGATATGGATTTTTCGGGACTTGGCGGTCCTGTTGTCGCAGTGTTGTCTCCCATTTATTCTGTAGAGAGAGATTTCTGTAGAATACGGATGGAATGAAGTACAGTGACGCGCCTTGTGACGTGTAGACCACCCTTGTGCGTAGAAGCGAGAGACGACAAAAAAAAAGAAAAGAAAAAAGAATAATAATAAAGAGTAAGGATCAAACACGAGTGGTCATACTAGCGAGTCTCGACTCCAGCTGAGAGCTTCGAACAGTAAGGTAGCTGCTGCTGCTGCTACCTGCGTGAACGTTTCACTAGACAACGTTCGTTCCCAGAATCTTTCGATTGCCGCCTCCCCTTTTATTTTGTTCAGGAAATATATTTACTTTTATAATTTTTTTTCGCCCTTCGCAGGAACGTCTTTTCAGCCAGGTTTTATTTTTGCAGACTTGAATAGTTAATTATCTAAACAAATTACCTCTACAAGTTAAAGCATGTTAATTGAGACCTGAGCGTTTCCCATTTATTTCCGAGAGAGAGGAGGTCGGGAATTAGCCCACTCCGGCATTTCGGTGGTGAACGAAGCCCAGCGGGAAGTGAGCGATGGATTTCGAGCCATCACAAAGCAAGAGAGATGACGGGGTAAGGGAGAGTGGGTGCCATTATGGGAATAGAGCGTTGAATTAATGATGAGTGCCACAGTGCGGGGAACAAAAGGGGGAGGGGAGAGCACCGGGTGGTTGGGGGGTGGAGGGAGGATAGGAGGGGTGGCGCACTCCAGTCCCCAACCACATACACTTGAGCCCCCCTCGACTCTCTCTCTCTCTCTCTCTCTCTCTCTCTCAGCCCCTCTCAGCCCCGTCTGTGAAAGCACTATACCCCATCTACACACACACACACACACACACACACACACACACACACACACACACAGAAAGTCTCTCTCTCTCTCTCTCTCTCTCTCTCTCTCTCTCTCTCTCTCTCTCTCTCTCAAAGCCCATCTCACACCCTCCATTCTAACACCTACAAATGAACAGCTACGCCACGCAAATATCGCATTCTCTCTCTCTCTCTCTCTCTCTCTCTCTCTCTCTCTCTCTCTCTCTCCTCTGTCATTGCGATATATACATACCTATATATACAGTATATATATATATATATATATATATATATATATATATATATATATATATATATATATATATATATATATATATATATATATATATATATATATATATGCAGTATATATATATATATATATATATATATATATATATATATATATATATATATATATATATATATATATAATATATATATATATACAGTATATATAATATATATATATATATATATATATATATATATATATATATATATATATATATATATATATTAAAGGCTTGCGTCCGTGCATTTGCTAATGTGTCATGTTATCTCTGAACGGCCGTATCTTTTATTGGTCTCTGCCTCTGTTTGATTTGTTGAAATGAACAACTCTGCATAAAAATTTGAATGATAAATAATCCTGTTGAATGTTCATATGAAAGAATAATTAGTTTACATAATAATTGACATACTAGAGAGAGAGAGAGAGAGAGAGAGAGAGAGAGAGAGAGAGAGAGAGAGAGAGAGACCCTAAAATGTAAATAGGCTAACACACACACACACACACACACACACACAGGAAGGCAGGCAGGCACAGGCAAGTACTCCCGTCATGATTGTTGTTATTACCGCTCTCTCTCT
>NC_089746.1:10052194-10067194 GCF_040412425.1 Macrobrachium rosenbergii | reverse complement strand
CTCTCTCTCTCTCTCTATATATATATATATATATATATATGTGTGTGTGTGTGTGTGTGTGTGTGTGTGTGTTTATATATATATAATATGTGTGTACTTTATATACATACATACATATATGTATGTATATACAGTATACACACACACACATATATATATACACATATATGTAGAAAGATAGAGAGAGAGAGAGAGAGAGAGTGATTATGTATCTAAACTTTTTGAATGGAATGAAAATTCATGGCTTTAATTGCATAGAAGTCAGTCATGTTAATCTGTGAATATTGCCCCGTAGCCCACTTCGGAAAAGCAACACTTGTAATAAATAAATAAGGACTTAGGTCTAATTCACAATTCATTGAAAAATAAATGTGCCCTTTTTAACTATTTTATTATATATGCAGCCATTAAATCATGAAGCGTCCTGTCACGCATTTTTTTCAAAGTCTTTCATGCAACACTTATTTAGACATTTATTTTTTATTTTCAAGCTAATGTTAAAATGTGTTGTAACTTCATGATTTTATTCGTTTTTTTTTAATTAAGATTTTAACTGAATTATTGAAGGCAGGCGTTCTTTCTTAAGTTAACATGATCAGGATCAATATATATATATATATATATATATATATATATATATATATATATATATATATATATATATATATATATATATATGTGTGTGTGTGTGTGTGTGTGTGTTTATGTTTTATATATATATATATATATATATATATATATATATATATATATATATATATATATATATATATATATATATATATATATATATATATATATATATATATATATATATATATATATATATATATATATATATATATATATATATATATATATATATATATATATATTATATATATGTGTGTGTGTGTGCATGTATATATATATACATATACACACACACACACCCACATATACTATACTCTCTATCTCTATAGCATCTTTTATCAACAGCTGCAAGGGAATTGGATGTGTTTTTCTGTAAACTTTTGTATAAGACGTGTTGGCGTTTTTCTTTGTAAATCTCCCTCATCTAGTTATTAAAAGTACAATTAGATTCTCATCTGGCAAAGGATTAGAACAACGCTTTTTAACTTTTACTTATTCAGGAAGTGGCAGGATAAAATAGGGGTCTTTCCCCCCCCCTCAGGATTAAAACTTTTCAAATTACAGTTTCAGCATTAGGCGCCGTTTGTCGCGAACGATTACCTCAATAATTACGCGAAGAACATCTGAGAATTTTCGAAAGTAAATTACATAACGCGAGAATTATCCGGAATTATCGAAAATTTAAGCTTGGGTTTGGGGGATGGGATTAGATAGGGCGAGAACAATTATACGAGAAGCATATGTCATTCTTTTTCCCATTACGCTCAAGTCTCTCTCTCTCTCTCTCTCTCTCTCTCTCTCTCTCTCTCTCTCTCTCTCTCTCTCTCTCTCTCTAGGCTAAAACTGTTCGGTTGTATCCTTCTTTTAGTTTGATCAGAGTTGCAACATAAAAATACAATTTTCTTTTTTTTTTTTTTTTTTGCACAAAAAAGTCGTTATCATGTTCCCCTTGATGGGTCATGAAATGATGAATTTTAATTAATTTTATATGTTTTTTTTAAATTTTTTGGTGTTAAATTTACAATTACATGAATTAACAAAACAGCTAATATTTAATTAGTACAGTTTTAATTTCTGAGAAAGGATTTTCGTACTTCATAAGTTGAGTTGAAAGAAACGTAAGAGAGATAACTTTTTATTTTTAGACTTGGTGATGTATTGAAGCAGCATTACCATAGATATGTAAATGTGCACTTGTCACTTTTCAAGGTATGTGTGTTACCTCGTTTTTTGGAAATTTAAATCTTTTAATTTGAGAAATAATTTCAGTCGCCAGTTATTTACAAATCTCAGGATTTGTTTCGGTTACGTGAAAGAATTCTTAGATGTTTGAGGCAAATTCATTTAGAGCTGAATACTGCATTTATCTTATAAACGCACTTCGTTCAATTAAAAATTATTGTTGTCTCATACCTAATCATTTGCACGGGATGAAATGTTTTACGGCTTCTCTGCTTCAAAGAGCAGTAGAATGAAAGGAAATTCACAATTTTACTTTCTATTCATTCACTGTGTAGTTGCTTTTTTAGTCTCCAATTCATATTAAAAAAAGTAAAGTTAATTCAAGTAAATTCCACCCTCTGTTATTCATGCGTATTTTTTTCTTTTCAGACTATTGTGCCGGCTTTGTCTGTCTGTCCGCATTTTATTCTGTCCGCACTTTTTCTGTCCGCCCTCAGATCTTAAAAACCAATGCGCTAGAGGGCTGCAAATTGGTATGTTGATCATCCACCCTCCAGTCATCAAACATACCAAATTGCAGCCCTCTAGCCTCAGTATTTTTTTTTTATTTAAGGTGTAAGTAAGCCGTAATCGTGCATCTGGCAACAATATAGGCCAGGCCACCACCGGGCCGTGGTTTAAGTTTCATGGGTCGCGGCTCACACAGCAATATACCGAGACCACTGAAAAATAGATCTTTTTCGGTGGCCTTGATTACACGCTGTACAGAAAACTCGATTACGCTGAAGAAGCTTCGGCGCATTTTTTATTTGTTTTCTTTTTTGAGTGATGTTTTCATTAACGCTCTACGGTTGACTGGTGGACCCATTTCCACGAAAGCGCAGTTAATCGATCCTGAAGCGAAAGAGCGCAAGTGTGTGTATGTGTGGACATTGGAGATGTTTCATCAGACATAATTATAAAGTCGATTATACACCGTCGGCCTTTCTCTGTGATCGTAAGATGATGACCTTCAGAAGAATGCGTGTGTGTGTGTGTGTGTGTTGTGTTGTATTGTGTTTGTGCGTGATTATGAATGAGATAACATTGCATGCACGAAAGCAGTTTTCCCCCCCGAGGGCTTGATTGCCAATGGACAGTTATTGCTTGTTGTTGTTTGTAAGTGAAATTAACTTAATTCCTCGTGAGAGATGACCAACTCTAGGAGGTTGATCAGCCACGCTGGTGCGGTCGAAGTTAGTTTGGAATTCAGTGGGTTAATTGACCTTGAGTTTGGAATTTGGTGGGTTAATTGACCTTGAGTTTGGAATTGAGTAGGTTAATTGACCTTGAGTCTGGAATTTATTAGGTCGATTGACCTTGAGTTTGGAATTTATCAGGTTAATTGACCTTGAGTTTGGAATTGAGTAGGTCAGTTAACCTTGAGTCTGGAATTTATTAGGTTGATTGACCTTGAGTTTGGAACTGAGTAGGTTAATTGACCTTGAGTCTGGAAATTATTAGGTTGATTGACCTTGAGTTTGGAATTTATTAGGTTAATTGACCTTGAGTTTGGAATTGAGTAGGTTAATTCACCTTGAGTGTGGAATTTATTACGTTAACTGACATTGAGTTTGGAATTGCGTAGGTTAATTGACCTTGAGTCTGGAATTTATTAGCTTAACTGACCTTGAGTTTGGAACTGAATAGGTTAATTGACCTTGAGTTTGGAATTTGTTAGGTTAATCGACCTTGAGTCTGGAATTTATTAGGTTAATTGACCTTATTTTTATTTATATTTACTTTTTCTCTTTATTTTGCATTTTCTTTTGATGATTATTTTTGTCTTTGATGATAAGGTTAGGTATCTTTGGGGGATTAGTTTCTCAATGATAAGATCAGGTGAACCACAAATTAATTAGTAGACAAGCGTCAGTTTATTAATTTTTGTTCATTTTCGTTATTTCTCGTTTTTTTTTTTATTTTACATTTTCTTGTAAGGACTAACGTAGTTTCTTATGATATAGTTAGATAGGACACTTTACCTATTTATTCATTTATGGCTAATTTTTTATCTTTTCCATATTGAAGCAACGAAGTAATTTTAAGACTTGATAATTTAAATCATATGGATATTATTTACATATTGAAATAAAGGCTCGCTTGACACACTGTAAAGTTTGGAACTGAATAGGTTAATTGACCTTGAGTTTGGAATTTGTTAGGTTAATCGACCTTGAGTCTGGAATTTATTAGGTTAATTGACCTTATTTTTATTTATATTTACTTTTTCTCTTTATTTTGCATTTTCTTTTGATGATTATTTTTGTCTTTGATGATAAGGTTAGGTATCTTTGGGGGATTAGTTTCTCAATGATAAGATCAGGTGAACCACAAATTAATTAGTAGACAAGCGTCAGTTTATTAATTTTTGTTCATTTTCGTTATTTCTCGTTTTTTTTTTTTTTATTTTACATTTTCTTGTAAGGACTAACGTAGTTTCTTATGATATAGTTAGATAGGACACTTTACCTATTTATTCATTTATGGCTAATTTTTTATCTTTTCCATATTGAAGCAACGAAGTAATTTTAAGACTTGATAATTTAAATCATATGGATATTATTTACATATTGAAATAAAGGCTCGCTTCACACACTGTAAAGTTAACGGGCAACGAAGTAACTCCCGTAACTACCGTAGCGTTATCGTACGATGTAATTTCTTCCAATGAAAAGGAGAAAATAATGACAGCCGGATACGCGTTCGACTTTTCATCGGAACAAACGCTGATAAATTACATAACGCCGCGACACGCAAGGCGTTACTATTAATAGCCTTGTTTTCCAAGACATACCTTGACCAGGGCATTTAGTTTCATTCTTTACCCTGATAGTCACCATCGTCATATCCGGGCACAGATGGGCATTGTACCCAGCTCCTGCTTTGTGCTCTGCCCTATTTGCCCTTCAGAATTCGCTTCGGTTCTTAATTAAAAAGGAAAGTCACATGATTGGAAATTTCCTCTGTTACTCCTTCGCTGACGTCATTGATGTGTTGGTGACGTCATACCAGGAGAGTAATTCCTTCATTTTGTCTTTTTTGTATGTTTGTAGTTTATCAGTGTTACTTGTAGGAATTTACTGTGTGTGAGTAAGTCTGCATGGACAGTTTTGTGGTTCAGTTATTTATATCTATATTTCTCTCTTTCTCACCATATATATATATATATATATATATATATATATATATATATATATATATATATATATATATATATATATATATATATATATATATATATATATATATATGTATATATATACATACATATATTTATATATACACATATATATATATGTATGTATATATATACTGTATATTTATATACATATACATATACATCTATATATTTGCCTAATGCCTTTCGGAGTGCTTGGCGCCTGCAGAAGGAAGCGCGGTTCCTCAGAAAGTCTTCAGGGGTACAGTAACAGCTCACTCTCTTTTTCTGTACTGCCGCAGAGGTTTTGGCGCCTATTTACAGCAGGTAGTCCGGGAGCGACCCTCAGACCCATCCCCCGTCCAACCTGAGTCAAGCACTGTACCTCTCTCAACCTCCATTCCCACTTTGGCTGATTGCTATGTACCTGAGGTATTTCATAGAAGTAAGCTTGATTACCATAGCTTTCAATAACTGTGCAATTCAGTAAGGGAAGATGCAGTGCAATACTACCTTAATACAGTTCTCCTTGTATTTTAATAATTTACTTACATTTTTATCTGTTAGTCATTAATTTGTTAATTTATCTGTATTTCTAGTAACTGGTCTCTTTCTGTATTTCCCATTACCTTCTGTTACTTCTTACGAATGAACAACATATTCTTTGGAAGCTTGAATTTCAAGTCAGTGGCCCCTGTGGGTTTGTTCCATATGAATAGGGTTCATCTGAATAATAATAATAATAATAATAATAATAATAATAATAATAATAATAATAATAATAATAATAATAATAATAATTATGTTGCTGCAGTAGCCACATAAGTATTCCTTTGTTAAAGTATTCAATTTTTTCTTACAATAAAGCCAATTTCAATCCTGTAATTTTATCTTACAAAATAGAAATCTAATGCTCATATTGACGTTTGTGTAAATATTGTAGAACGTTTCCCAACATTCCCTCGACTTACTAATTTACTATCATCATCCTTATGGGGTTTTCCCCGTTCTGTCTATATTTTTGCTGTCCTTATATGGAGAAAAAAAATTGTTGTTGTTATTCCTAGAAATAATCCACTTTTTCTATATTAGTGACAGCTTAAACCGATTTTATCTGGTCTTTCAAACCGTTTCCGCAAATAATAATAAGTGACGGTTTAGTCAGACCAAGGTTTGTTGTCAGTGACAAATATGACTTTTTAAATGTCAGGATTTAAGGTCGAATATATATATGATACTTATCTAGAAATTCATTCTTAAATGACTAGTACTAAGGGCACTTTTTAGTCGCAGGTTTGATTAGCGCCATAGTCCGTCTAGTCTTCAACATTACTTACTTTGCTTATAAAATCATGTTTGCCGGTTCTGTTGCTCCTGCTATTAATAACAAAGTAGAAATGTTTACGTCATGATTCCGTTTACTACTTAAAACACAAAAATTATGGTTAAGGTTCCCATATTCCTATAAATGTTGAGGAAAATATATCATAGATATTTGACGGGTCTTGCGCGCTGATTGTTTAAAGAAATTCACTGAAACTCAGATATTTTCTTTTGGCGTGCAAGATATAGAAATTCATTCGTTTATTGCATTTAGAGTTTTTACCACGTTCATGTTGTACCCCATATATGCTCTCTCTCTCTCTCTCTCTCTCTCTCTCTCTCTCTCTCTCTCTCTCTCTCTCTCTCTCTCTCTCTCACCAAATTCTACCTTGCCCACAATTTGACAGACGTATTGCACATGTGGTGCTTTTGTTGTATTCCATATGGCATCGACCACCAAAATATATAAGCGAAATGAAACAGAACTAAGAGTTCATATTCTTTTTAGAGAAAAATGTTACTAGAAATTTATTGAAGTATGTAGGAGGTAAAACGACTGAAAATGGCTCAGTAAAATGCATATTTAAAACAATGCATTTTCTTTTATTGTTTCTAAGACTTTCACCTTTATATTGCTTATCCTTATAAAGCGAGAAGTTCTTCCGCTCTCTATCAAATTGATTGTCATGTATTTGTAAATTGTGAGTAAATATTCAAAGCTTCAAAGCAATGAAGTAAATCATTGCTAGAGAGAGAGAGAGAGAGAGAGAGAGAGAGAGAGAGAGAGAGAATTGAGTGGCATATATTTGTAAATTGTGAGTAAATATTCAAAATACTGAAGCAAATTAATAAGAAGAGAGAGAGAGAGAGAGAGAGAGAGAGAGAGAGAGAGAGAGAGAGTAAATTTGTAAATTGTGATAAAATATTCAAAGCATTAAGTAAATCACTGACGAGAGAGAGAGAGAGAGAGAGAGAGAGAGAGAGAGAGAGAGAGAGAGAGAGAGAGAGGGAGAGAGAGAGAGAGAGTATCTTGCAGCAACCTGACTGCGTTATGCAAATTTAATGGCTCTTAAGAAGAAAATTAACTTAAAAAAACCGTACATTTCGGCTGACATTAACGCTGGTTAACACGAAAATACAGTAGTTGAACAAGGTAATTTTATGATGTTTTAACTTATGGTAATTAGCTTTGTGATCGTGTGTTGGAAGCTGTCAAGACTTCGACTGACGTCACAAGCTTGCACCTGAACAGTATGGTTGGCGCATGCGTCGAATCACTTAGTTCGCCGTTCGTCAGTTTAATGTTTTCGACGAAAACAGAAATAGATCTTGTTTTTTTTATAAGCAGTTGCTAATTGATATTATTATTATTATTATTATTATTATTATTATTATTATTATTCAGAAGGTAACCCCCTGTTCGCATGGAAGAAGCCTGCAAGGAACAATGACTTGAAACCCCTATTCGTGTGGAACAAACCTACAGTGGCCACTGACTTGAAATTCAAGCTTCCAAAGAATATGATTCATTTGAAAGAAGATAATACGAAATACAAAAAGTAGAGATCAGTTATTAGAAGAAAGATAGATCAATAAATAAACAGGTAAAGATACAAGTAAGTTGGTAAAATGCAAGGGGATTTGTTTTAGGGTAGTAATGCATTGCATCTTCACTTAAACTTTGGAGGTTCCAATTTACACCAAGTTACGAAATATGAAAAGAGAAATTTCACTTAGTATCAGTGGTTAAATCTGAGTCAGCGCCTTCTTTATATTAGTCTGAGAGTCGAGGAGATTCTTTTTAATGATTTTACATCTATAAATTTATAATTAGGGAAGTTATTTTGATAAATACGTTCATTCTGTAGCCTTAATTAAGGCCGTTACGAAAGAGATAGGATTTCCAGGTCGTGCATGAATATCTATTAACGCTTTCATTGTTAGACAAAAGTGTATTAAAATACAGGGAGAATAGTATTAGGGTAGTAATGCATTGCGCCTTCGCTTGAACTTCTGAAGTTCCAACTGCACAACATAATGGATTACCTATTTATATCAATTATGTAATGCGTTTCCATCACTGATGTTGAGTTCATAAATCTTGTCGAGTACTTCACAATATTTTGTTGGCAAATTATGGTGTCAGGTTGTCGGGTGTACTTGATGTATTGGTGACGCGTGATTGACAGGAATGTTGTCATTGTGGTGTAAGTTCATCATTCGTGTGAGAGAACAGGTTTGATCAGTGTTTTTATAAAGTTGATGCTATTGGTAATAATATACATTTCTATTTTATGCGTTATGTAACACGTAGCTGAGCAGGGACATGAACGTGCATGTAGTGATTTCTGTATGTTTGTATTATATACATACATAATACATATATATATATATATATATATATATATATATATATATATATATATATATATATATAGTAGTATATATATATAAAATACTGTATATGTGTATTTGTGTATGTATATATATATATATATATATATATATATATATATATATATATATATATATATATATATATATATATTGCATACATACAGACATACACACACAAACATGGTACTCATACTCACTCAGCTGAACACCTTTCCCTCATACAGAAGGGTTGGAATTGGAACCTTCTTATTTTCAGAAAGTGTATAGTATTGGATGAAACTGCTAGCCCCATGCCTCTCTCTGCCATGGCTGTTACCCACTACAGTCGGCCAATCATCAGGTACATAACGCACTACGTATGTTAGAAGAGCCATAATAGATCAGTCCGAAAACGCATCTAAATTGTATCTTTTTGTGAGGAAAGAGATGAAGATATATAAATAAAAATGCCTCGTATTTTGTCATTTGATCGTAATGCTGAAACTACTGCATGTTCGTATAGTAAGCTGTAGATATTGTAGACGTTAGTCGTTAATATTTATTTATTTTGTTCTAGAAAATTCTCTCTCTCTGTCTCTATATATATATATATATATATATATATATATATATATATATATATATATATATATATATATATATATATATATATATATATATATATATATATATATATATATATATATATATATTATACTGTATATATATATATATATATACATACATACATATACTATATATATACAGTTTATATATAGTGTTTCTTCTTCTTCTTCATTTTCTTTTAACGTGCTGAGTAAATGTATTTATTGTATGAGAGGATGTGCTTATGTGCAGTTTTTAATTTCATTTTAATTCATTCATCTTTGTATCGGATGATCAATTGGGTCCTAGCGCTGACTTCAGGCCTAGACCTAGTATTTTAATCAAATCCTTCGGGCCAGCCCTATGAGAGCTGAAAGTCAGCTCAGTGGTCTGGTTAAACTACTTTAATAATAATAATAATATTCCCATTTTTGTATGGGGTAAGCACGATGCCTTCTTTTGAAGGACTTTTTGATTTGGCTTTGGGGTAGACCTGTGGTCTCGATCGGCTGCCCTGCCTGACATCGCTTAGACCCCGGTACGTATGTTTCATGTATCATACCCGACCCAACGCCCTTTCTTCCCAGCAGCGAGAAGTTATTGCGCGGGTATGGCGAGAGTTCGAGACGTGTGAGATGTTTGTTATGTTTTTAGAAGGTGTTGTAGTGGCTTTGTTTTGTGTGTGTATTTAGTCTGTAACATCCATTTTCTTTTTAAGCAAACCTATCCGTTGATTACATATATAATCCCGGGATGTCTACACGGATAGCAAAGTGTCTGCCTCTCTTGATCAGTCGGCTGCGGGTTTGAACCCGCGCCACAGACCTCTACGAAGTCCGAAGCTGCTGCTGTAACCGACTGAGCCATCGAGGCTCTACAGTTTATATATAGTGTTTATTTCTATATATATGCAAATACCGTTAGAGCATTTTCAGCAATCGGTGTAACGGTTTTGAGTGGTGACGAAATGTTAATCTAAGTGATCTAAGTATTGCAACTTCCAAATTCAGTCAGATATCCGGTAAACAGCCGTTGTTGACGCAGTCAGTTTCCTGTTTATTGTACGAAAGTTGATTTTGTCACGAAGCTCTCTCTCTCTCTCTCTCTCTCTCTCTCTCTCTCTCTCTCTCTCTCTCTCTCTCTCTCTCTCTCTCTCAGCCATTAGTCATTTTGAATGTGATTAGCCTGCTGTAAAATGTCATTTTATCTTAAAGATGACACGTTCTTCTTCTCTCTCTCTCTCTCTCTCTCTCTCTCTCTCTCTCTCTCTCTCTCTCTCTCTCTGTGAACCCTTAGTCGTTTTAAAAGTGATTAGAATTGTAAATTGTTATTTTTTATTCAAGATGACACGTTCTATACATCCTCTCTCTCTCTCTCTCTCTCTCTCTCTCTCTCTCTCTCTCTCTCTCTCTCTCTCTCCTCCCTGAACCCTTAGTCTTTTTAAAAGTGATTAGAATTGTAAATTGTTATTTTATATCCAAGATGACACATTCTATACATCCTCTCTCTCTCTCTCTCTCTCTCTCTCTCTCTCTCTCTCTCTCTCTCTCTCTCTCTCTCTCTCTCTCTCTCTCTCTCAAGGATCCGTTTACAATGACGTGGTATGTTTTAGGGCATACATGTTACATATATCACAGGACATGTGCCCTTGCGGTTACGAAGTGACGCCTGACTGAATAAAGAAAGTATTTTTTTCCCTTTTACCGACCCTGTCCTTTTTAGGATATTAAGCTCTTTCTTTCTAATATCTCTTTCCTGGCAATCATCCAACAATTTCTAGGTCTTCCTCAACCTTCACTCCTAATTCTTGTGAATTATACAATCCTTTCACGAACCTGTGTTCTCACGTTATTTCCACAGGGCCAAACCATCCCCAAACCATCTGATCTATCCTTTATCTACACTAATCTTTCACCATTTCATCCGAAAGCTGCTACATTTTTTATTTCATTCGCATCAAACATCCACACTTGGCTTCCATAAAGGAGACTTAGGCATGTTTTTTTTCGTAATATGTTTCTTGTTGCTTAAAGTCTGTGTTTATTTCTTTATTATTTATTTTTTGGGGTGCGGGTGCTGATGTTGGAGTGGGGCATAGGGGAAGAAGAAAGTTATTAGCGTGAATCAGCTAAATTGTTAGACACACAAATGGCTGCACTATACACTCGTATACATATGCATACGCTTTATACATCCTAAGTTGTATCTCAATTTTAGCTTCTTGTATTGATTCCCAGAGCCGTGGCCATTAGTACAACAAACAATAATAAATGTCAGAGGGGAGATGATAGCAGCGTCTAGTTTTTTTTTTTTTTTTTACCTGCTGTTCGTCCACCATTGTCATTAAATGTCTTTTACGTGTGAGAGGTGACATTGGGGCTGTCTCGGCACATTATTGGAAACTGAAGTTCGATGGAAATATTGAGGGCAAAGACTGTATTTCATAATGGTAATGGGCATTGTTATCGATCAAGTATTGGTATTAGAATGTATATGTTGGAAAAGTACTCAGGTAGTCCTTAATTATTAGTCTCTCTCTCTCTCTCTCTCTCTCTCTCTCTCTCTCTCTCTCTCTCTCTCTCTCTCTCTCTCTCTCTCTCTCTCATTTACGTGAAATCACAGTTTATACTGCATTAGTTTATCTGCCGAGTTAACCTAGCCAGAAAGAATACATGAAATTTTTTAAAGTGAAGGAAGTTACTGGTTTTTCAAAATTATTTTTCAAAAATGTTACCTGTTCTAGGGTCTAATGTCTCTGGATTTCCTACAAATATCGCAACACTGACGCACTATCGTACCACTGAATGTTTGGTGATTTCTGTCATGTTCACTCAGAATGGGTGCTTCGAAGGAAATGGTATCAGTTGAGTCACCGTTGGGTCAGGAAGTTGGGTAACACACTCAGGTTTGAAGGATCTGCAGCATGGCCAGGTAAACTCTTGGGTATTCAAGATGTGCAGCATGCACAGGTAAACTCTTGGGTATTCAAGATGTGCAGCATGCACAGGTAAACTCCCACGTATTCAAGATGTGCAGCATGCCCAGGTAAACTCTTGGGTATTCAAGATGTGCAGCATGCACAGGTAACTCTTGGATATTCAAGATGTGCAGCATGCACAGGTAAACTCTTGGGTATTCAAGATGTGCAGCATGCACAGGTAAACTCCCACGTATTCAAGATGTGCAGCATGCACAGGTAAACTCTTGGGTATTCAAGATGTGCAGCATGCACAGGTAAACTCTCAGGTATTCAAGATGTGCAGCATGCACAGGTAAACTCAGGTATTCAAGATGTGCAGCATGCACAGGTAAACTCTCAGGTATTCAAGATGCAGCATGCACAGGTAAACTCTTGGGTATTCAAGATGTGCAGCATGCACAGGTAAACTCCCAGTTATTCAAGATGTGCAGCATGCACAGGTAAACTCTTGGGTATTCAAGATGTGCAGCATGCACAGGTAAATTCCCACGTATTCAAGATGTGCAGCATGCCCAGGTAAACTCTTGGGTATTCAAGATGTGCAGCATGCACAGGTAAACTCTTGGGTATTCAAGATGTGCAGCATGCACAGGTAAACTCCCACGTATTCAAGATGTGCAGCATGCACAGGTAAACTCTCAAGTATTCAAGATGTGCAGCATGCACAGGTAAACTCTTGGGTATTCAAGATGTGCAGCATGCACAGGTAAACTCTTGGGTATTCAAGATGTGCAGCATGCACAGGTAAACTCTTGGGTATTCAAGATGTGCAGCATGCACAGGTAAACTCCCACGTATTCAAGAGGTGCAGCATGCCCAGGTAAACTCTTGGGTATTCAAGATGTGCAGCATGCACAGGTAAACTCTCAGGTATTCAAGATGTGCAGCATGCACAGGTAAACTCTCAGGTATTCAAGATGTGCAGCATGCACAGGTAAACTCTTGGGTATTCAAGATGTGCAGCATGCACAGGTAAACTCTTGGGTATTCAAGATGTGCAGCATGCACAGGTAAACTCTTGGGTATTCAAGATGTGCAGCATGCACAGGTAAACTCCCACGTATTCAAGATGTGCAGCATGCCCAGGTAAACTCTTGGGTATTCAAGATGTGCAGCATGCACAGGTAAACTCTTGGGTATTCAAGATGTGCAGCATGCACAGGTAAACTCCCACGTATTCAAGATGTGCAGCATGCACAGGTAAACTCTCAAGTATTCAAGATGTGCAGCATGCACAGGTAAACTCTCAGGTATTCAAGATGTGCAGCATGCCCAGGTAAACTCTTGGGTATTCAAGATGTGCAGCATGCACAGGTAAACTCTTGGGTATTCAAGATGTGCAGCATGCACAGGTAAACTCCCACGTATTCAAGATGTGCAGCATGCCCAGGTAAACTCTTGGGTATTCAAGATGTGCAGCATGCACAGGTAAACTCTCAGGTATTCAAGATGTGCAGCATGCACAGGTAAACTCTCAAGTATTCAAGATGTGCAGCATGCACAGGTAAACTCTCAGGTATTCAAGATGTGCAGCATGCACAGGTAAACTCTCAGGTATTCAAGATGTGCAGCATGCCCAGGTAAACTCTTGGGTATTGAAGATGTGCAGCATACACAGGTAAACTCGCACGTATTCAAGATGTGCAGCATGCCCAGGTAAACTCTTGGGTATTCAAGATGTGCAGCATGCACAGGTAAACTCTCAGGTATTCAAGATGTGCAGCATGCACAGGTAAACTCTTGGGTATTCAAGATGTGCAGCATGCACAGGTAAACTCTTGGGTATTCAAGATGTGCAGCATGCACAGGTAAACTCTTGGGTATTCAAGATGTGCAGCATGCACAGGTAAACTCTTGGGTATTCAAGATGTGCAGCATGCACAGGTAAACTCTTGGGTATTCAAGATGTGCAGCATGCACAGGTAAACTCCCACGTATTCAAGATGTGCAGCATGCACAGGTAAACTCTCAGGTATTCAAGATGTGCAGCATGCACAGGTAAACTCTTGGGTATTCAAGATGTGCAGCATGCACAGGTAAACTCTCAGGTATTCAAGATGTGCAGCATGCACAGGTAAACTCTCAGGTATTCAAGATGTGCAGCATGCACAGGTAAACTCTCAGGTATTCAAGATGTGCAGCATGCACAGGTAGACTCTTGGGTATTCAAGATGTGCAGCATGCACAGGTAAACTCCCACGTATTCAAGATGTGCAGCATACACAGGTAAACTCGCACGTATTCAAGATGTGCAGCATGCCCAGGTAAACTCTCAGGTATTCAAGATGTGCAGCATGCACAGGTAAACTCTCAGGTATTCAAGATGTGCGGCATGCACAGGTAAACTCTCAGGTATTCAAGATGTGCAGCATGCACAGGTAAACTCTCAGGTATTCAAGATGTGCAGCATGCACAGGTAAACTCTCAAGTATTCAAGATGTGCAGCATGCACAGGTAAACTCTCAAGTATTCAAGATGTGCAGCATGCACAGGTAAACTCTTGGGTATTTAAGATGTGCAGCATGCACAGGTAAACTCCCACGTATTCAAGATGTGCAGCATGCACAGGTAAACTCTCAGGTATTCAAGATGTGCAGCATGCACAGGTAAACTCTTGGGTATTCAAGATGTGCAGCATGCACAGGTAAACTCCCACGTATTCAAGATGTGCAGCATGCACAGGTAAACTCTCAAGTATTCA
>NC_089746.1:10024694-10049694 GCF_040412425.1 Macrobrachium rosenbergii | reverse complement strand
CGATGTTTAAGCATACGATGAAACGGTTAGGATGAATGCCGATAAATGTAAAACACATGTGAGCTGAATATTCGTATGTAATACAGGTGAGGTTTCCGTCTAACAGTTGTTCCGACTGATTTCATGCGCACACACAAACCTGTAAAATTGTAATTAGAATTTTTTTATCTATTTCTGCTTGTCTTATTTTTACTTTCGTAAGCTTTCCCGTATGTTTATTTATGTATCTCTTCCCCCACTTCCTTTTCACATCTAATTTTCAATATGTACTTTGTAATTTGTATAATGCTGTCTCCTATTTCCTTTTGATTTTTCTTCTTCACTCAGACGCATTCCGGTTTGTGAAGCGTATGGGTAAATTGCTAAGTTGCTGACCTTTTCATTCTGCAAATAGTGAATATTATTATTGATATTCAAAACTGTTTGTTATATATATCATTTTGAATAGGCCGGGTATCAGTTCGCCTTCTGAAGGTTAGTATCTATCTATATTTTTGCCGGGGTGTGTTGTAGACACTTGTATGTTTATTCATTTTATTTTACTGTAGGCAAGTATGCTCACCTAATTCAAGTAAGTCAAGTGAAGTTAGATTTTGTGTTAGGAAAAGATTAGTAAAATTCCATGGAAGAGGATTTAGGATGAAACCGTTCGACCAGTTGTATTTCACTCCTCGGTAGGCAAAGCTACAGGGACAGACACTTGAATTTTATGGGGTTGACATATTGTTTGCATGTTTCTGCCATAGACTATCTTGAATGTAAATGATTTTTGTGTGCGTTTATTAAGGAAAATGACATTTCACTGTTGCGAATATCAGAAACCCAAGGAATCCAAGACAACGGGATTTTAGAAAGATACAGGAAAACAGGGTTTAATTACAGTTGAAGTGAATTGAACAAAGGTGTTAAAGAATTGCTAGGAAGATGCTCTTAGCGTGATTCGGTTTCTCCTCAAACCTTTTCTGAACAGGTAGGTGGGGAAGGGGAACACCTGATTGTGGAGTCTATTACAAATTAGATTACTTCTTTTGTTTGACCAAACTTCTTCCGTGAAGGAACCTTTTTTTTCCTTAGTGAGAAAAAAAAACTTATTTGATTGAATCTTTTTTGTTTTTTCGTACATCTCTCCTCTTACGCTTCTTCCAAATCTCTCCTCTTTTCGCTGCTGCGTCAGCGTTCTCTTCACTTCTTGCCCCCCCCCCCCCGCCCCAAACCCTTCTCAAAGTTGGACGTCTTAGCACCATCAGACAAAAGACAAGTTTGGATCACACTTGTCCGCCCTCGCCCTTCTGAGGGCACCGCTGACGCCGACAAGGCTCTCTTTTTCTCTCCCTTCCTTTATTAGACCTGGGACGCCCTGCTGAATTTTTTGTCCTTTTAGGGGAAAAGAAGGATCAGGATGCCGAAGAAAAAAGATGTGAGCGGATCGAATCCTTCATGAAGGCGTCCCGTCAGGATCTTCCTATGTGGCATTCGCGTCTCTCCTACGGACCTCTTACGGATCTGCTGCCTCCCAGGGCCCCTCACTCCGTTCTCCTCGCATCTCCCACTGTGGCGGAGTGGTTTTCGTCTCTCGTTCCTTTCCATTAAAACACGCCCACATCGCCGTACGTTGCGGGCCTTCAGATTGAAGAACGTCAGGCTTTTTGTTCGACTTACGCTCATCGTGGGTCTGAATTGATTCTGGTTTTACTTTCATCGTTCTGGTACAGCCTTCTTCAAATATGGCATGTGCATATATATATATATATATATATATATATATATATATATATATATATATATATATATATATATATATATATATATATATATATATATCACTGTTTGTGTGTATATGTATGTTTATATATTATATATATGTGTGTGTTTATATATACATACTGTATATATATAAATTTATTTATGTATTTATGAAAAAACGAACGAAACAATCAGGGCAAAGAAAACTTATGAAAACAACAATAAAAAAATTACCGGACCGTTTTCTGTCCACACCAGATTACTCCTGACGTACGCCCTTTTCGGCATTCCTCTCTGATGGCGTACCGTCGCGTGATTTACAGACATGAAGGAACATTGTCGATGAGAGATTAGGGCGGTATTCCGAGGAAGTTAGTTACGATGCTCCGGAGCGGATTCCTTGGGGATAGGCATACGGAGAGCATAAATGAGCGTGGAGCACACGATCCTCAAGGCTCCATGTTTTATTAGTCTCATGTTTTATTATTATTATTATTATTATTATTATTATTATTATTATTATTATTATTTAGTACAAGGTTCTTTTACTGTGTTGCTGGTATTATTATTATTATTATTATTATTATTATTATTATTATTATTATTATTATTATTATTATTGGTCTTTCTTTGACGTATGTGTTGTAATAATCACGAAATTACGACGTGAACTTAACAAGCCATTAAGGTAGATCGTTCGTTGTGCAGAAAGTTCTTCCTTTTGTATGAATGTATGTATTTTGGAATGTATGTATGATGAAGACGCTTAGCTGAGTGGTGTAGTGCTCGGCTCAGTTATGCTAGGTCCGGTGAATGATTTCCTAGGATGATGCCCAAGCTCTCGTCCACCCCTCTGGGCATTTTTGTAATTTTGATGAAATTTGGTGTTCAGTGGATGAAAGATTTCCCTTGATTACTACACAGTTTCTGGTGCATGCTAAGAGAGACTACATGTAAAATGTCAGCGTCATTATATATATATATATATATATATATATATATATATATATATATATATATATATATATATATATATATATATATATATATACAGTATATATGTATATATATATATATTTGTATATATACTATATATATATATTTATATATTATATATATATATATATATATATATATATATATATATATTATATATATGTATGTATGTATGTATGTATATATGTATATATATAATGTTTTTAAGAAATCAAATCAGTTTTATTAAAATTTATTTTCATGTTAGAAGCACAAGTCAAACAGTGAATTTAAAAAAAAAAAGAAAAGTATCATACAAAAACGAAAAAAAGAATTCCAAATAACAAGCAAAGGAATCCTTACAAAACGCTTTGCTTGGATACAGTGCATCGACCGACATATTTAGTCTCCTCCTCCTCCTCCTCCTCCTCCTCCTCCTCCTCCTCCTCCTCCTCCTCCTCCTCCTCCTCCTCCTCCTCCTCCTCCTCCTCCTCCTCCATTTTTATCCCCCGACAACAGACAACGGAGCACAGTTGTGGGCATGATGTAATCTCGAATTCCGTTGCTTCTTTAGGTCTTTTGAAGAGGTTTTTTTTCTTCTTTTATATCTCCAAACGATTCTCTTGTTATCGCTATGTAGTTTTGACAGGTTAAATTCCTCTTATTGACATCCTTGTATAATGTGGTTGTGGTTTTTCTTTCCCAGACATCTAGGTTTTTTTTTTTTTTTTGTCATTTCATTCCATTTGAAAATCGTACACTTTAATGGTGGTTATTTTGATATTGTACAAAGGTTAACACTTCCATTGAGATTAGTTTTTACTTTTCTGTAAAAGAAAACTAATGAGATGGCTTATTGTCTTTCCGTCCGCCCTCCGATCTTAAAAACTACTGAGGCTAGAGGGCTGGAAATTGGTGTTGATCATCACCCTCCAGTCATCAGACGTACCAAATTGCAGCCCTCTAGCCTCAGTTGTTTTTATTTTATTTAAGGTTAAAGTTAGCCATGATCGTGCCACCACCGGGCCGTGGCTGAGAGTTTCATAAAACAGATAACTCGATTGCGCCGAAGAAACTTCAACGCATTTTTTACTTGTTAATTTTTTGCCATAGGTTTTGGTCAGATACAAATTTATTAGACGGCTACAGAATTTTAAAGTATTGTTTTAATGATTCTGCATCCGTATTTTACTTCCATCTGCTACTATTAACCCAAGAACTATAAATACCTGAAGGTTTATCTGGGAATTAAAGTCTCCCTTTACGGGTTTTTCCATACGGAATTAACTTTACTGTAATTCATTGTCTTATAAACTACAACTTGGTGTCGATTTTGAGATTCAAAACGAAAAAATGTGATTGACTGAGATATTTTCAAAGGTATCTTTATATATATTGTATCGTTGGCGTTGACAGAATCGTATCTTGTAAATAATAATAAGTTTTTTCAAAATACATATTGATGTAGTGAACGGGACGAAAAAGCATCTTTTGTGGTAAGTGATTCTCATTGTATTTATTCTCCTGGGCTTCTTCCTATGGACTCTGGAATGTAATTTCATCTCACACGCTATATAGCAAGGGGAAGATGCATACTTTGCATTCATTCTCTCTCTCTCTCTCTCTCTCTCTCTCTCTCTCTCTCTCTCTCTCTCTCTCTCTCTGTGTGTGTGTGTGTGTGTGTGTGTGTTTGTGTGCCTAGCTACTTGCAAGAAAGTAACGTAGGTACATCCTGCTTGCACCACTATGGGATTAAAAATACTAGTGTATGAATGATCGAGTCTCTCTCTCTCTCTCTCTCTCTCTCTCTCTCTCTCTCTCTCTCTCTCTCTCTCTCTCTCAACCTGAGAAAAGGTTAAGTTTATCCATAATTGGGGTCCAAAGGTTAACCACCGATAGACGCGGGCATCAGATAATGAGAAAAGATTTTAGCCTTAAAAACAGTAATTAAGTATCACGGTGAAAGTCATACCATTTGTCTTGAATTATTTTAAAACATTACAGATTAGAACTGTTGGTATATTACCAATAACACGCCAACTTGTTTGCGTTGTGTTGATGGTAAAGCGCTCCCGTCATGAGATACGGCTTCTTAAAAGGACAGATTATTCCAAATTACAAAGCAAACGTCGCATGTTCGCGTTTTGCTTTCGTGGGCTTTTTCTATAAGAAGAAGAATCCGCTCTGTGGACACTGGCCGTCGCTTCTGTTTGTAGACTAAATTCGTCCCACTCTTGAGCTCGACTCCCGGGTTGTTGACAAGAGAAATGGGTTGATGAGGCAGGTTAATTAAAAAGGCTTGATCCCCGGAGGACCAGTGGCAATTACATTCTCTCTCTCTCTCTCTCTCTCTCTCTCTCTCTCTCTCTCTCTCTCTCTCTCTCCCGTGTGTGTCTAACTACCTGCAAGAAAGTAACGTAGGTCCATCCTGCTTGCACGATTATTGGATTAAAAATATTGGTGTATAAATGATCAAGAGTCTCTCTCTCTCTCTCTCTCTCTCTCTCTCTCTCTCTCTCCGAGAAAGTAACGTCCATCCTGCTCTCATCATAATGAGCATAAATATATTAGTGTGTGAAGTGAGACTCTCTCTCTCTCTCTCTCTCTCTCTCTCTCTCTCTCTCTCTCTCTCTCTCTCTCCTAATCGATATCTATTATGTCGCAGCTTCATAGATCTTGGTGTCTTTTGATTTTTATTCGTATGAGAGATTCCATCGTTTTGTGAATGGTGTTGCTTAGCCTTATAATAATTGGACATTATGTAGTAGCTGACAGTTTCATATCATAAACGTATGAAGTTTCATATCATAAACGTATGAGGAAAAATTCGCCATTGGATAATCAAAGTCCAATTTTTCAACCTAATTCACCATAAGGTTACAGAACACAGGATCTGATCTTATCAATAAAAGGTCGTTGATAATAGTTTTTGGTAGTATACAAGTATTCTGTGAGCCTCTTAAAGGATAAAAAAGAGAATTAAAACTAATTTTCACTTGATAAAGTTTTACGGACATACTGTTTGTCGATGTGAAATTGGAACTTACGTGAAGAGAGAAGACCCACGTTGGGGGTAGTGCCGTCAGTGCACCTGATGTGGTGCACTGTAGGCATTACTTATGGTTCTTTGCGGTGTGCTTTCGGCTCCTAGCTGCAACCCCTTTCGTTCCTTTTACTGTACCTCCTTTCATATTATCTTTCTTCCATCTCACTCTTCACCCTCGCCTAACAATTGATTCATAGTGCAACTGCTTTGAGGTTTTCCTCCTGTTACACCTTTCAAACCTTTTACTGTCAATTTCCGTTTCAGCGCTGAGTGACCTCATAGGTCCAAGTGCTTGGCCTTTGGCCCAAATTCTATATTCAGTTCCATTCAAGAGAGAAGACGAGGTCGCTGTTTCATGTTGCTCTGTACGGCCTTTCCGAATTTATTTTTAAAGGTTTTCTATACACAGTAATTCTAATCTGATTAGCAGATATCACGCAATTCTTTGATCGTGGAATTGTAACTTATAAATTTTTTAGTTCTCCAGTATTTTTCATTCTCTTCTATTCGCTCAGTTCTAAATGACCACCGTGAATACCAATGAATACTTCTTTGGCTTCTTCGTGTAACACATCTTTCGTCGCAAATCGCTTCATTGTCTCTTGTAGGCATAACTGATTCTGTCGTCAGGTACTGGTCTGTCATCTTAGGATTGTTTCTCATGTGGTCAGAGGAAACTTTGTATAATCGAATGTTGCTGGCGGGCAGTAGTTATATTTTAGTGCCCCTAAATTAGGTCCTGATTTTCCTAAGCATTTTTGCCCTAGAAAATTCTGCTTTGGGATCCTTCAGTGTTTGAGATTGCCTTTATTATTTTTTCTCTCTTATGCGCTTCTGCTCATTTTAGAATACTGTTCAAGAGTGTGAAAGTTCAGATAAGCGAATTTTGTCCTCAGCATCACTATTGTACCAAGTATTATGGAATCTTTCACGCCTCAATAAGAGGCAGATCAGTGGGGCGGACAACCTAATACCCAGTCGTTGCCCATACCCGAAGGAAACAAGGCAAGGAAAAAATGGTGGTAGTAGTAGTAGAGTGGGGATGACTACTTAAAAAAATAGAGAGAGAGAGAGAGAGAGAGAGAGAGAGAGAGAGTGAGAGAGAGTTTAATATTTGTTCGGAAAAACAAAAGCAGGTAAGAGAGAGAGAGTTGAATTACATGTTCAGATAAACAAAAGCAGGTAAGAGAGAGTTGATATTTTCGGAAAAACAAAAGCAGGTAAGAGAGGGAGAGAGAGAGAGTTGAATAATGTTCGGAAAAACAAAAGCGGGTAAGAGAGAGAGAGAGTTGAATTACATGTTCAGATAAACAAAAGCAGGTAAGAGAGAGGTGATTATATTTTCGGAAAAACAAAGCAGGTAAGAGAGAGAGAGAGAGAGAGAGAGAGAGTTGAATAATGTTCGGAAAAACAAAAGCAGGTAAGGGAGAGAGAGAGAGAAAGAGAGAGAGTTGAATTACATGTTCAGATAAACAAAAGCAGGTAAGAGAGAGTTGAATATATTTCAGGAAAAATTAAAGCATGTAAGAGAGAGAGAGAGAGAGAGAGAGAGAGAGAGAGAGAGAGAGAGAGAGAGAGAGAGAGAGAGAGTTGAATATATTTTCGGAAAAACAAAAGTAGGTAAGAGAGAGAGAGAGAGAGAGAGAAAGTTGAGTATATTTTCGGAAAAACAAAAGCAGGTAAGAGAGAGAGAGAGAGAGAGTGTTGAATATGTGTTCGGAAAAACGAAAGCAGGTAGAAAACATTAGATTTCCTTCACTCACCAGGTGATAAACGTTAGGCATGTGCTGAGCCCTTGCTCTCAGGTGTTCCTAATTCTGATTAGGGCTTTTATCCAATCATCTCTGCAACGTCTGTGTTGTGTTAGCTTCTGAAAATCTCTCATTTATTCGATTCTTGTTATGCCTGTCCCACTTCTGAGCTTTATTGTATTATTAGTTAATCTCTCACTTTCATTTCTTTATTGTGTTATCAGTTAATTCGTCTCACTTTCACTTCTGTTTTACATATAAGCAAATGCAGTGAACCTTCTTTAGATATGTGCTTGAGAGATGAGATTTCATTCGTCCTTATACAAAGTTGTGTTAGGTATTTCTGTTTCCTAAGTTATTTATTTTTCCTTATTTCTCTTCGGAAAAGATTCTGCTATGTAGTTTTTGAAGAGATGAAAAGATTATAAAGTAAATGGGTTAATTGAATGTTTATCGTGATGTAATTTTGTGGATAGAATTATTCAGGTCAACACTGCGTTGAAATTAACAACCTCAGAATGTACCACTTTACTTGAAAACATGATTTTTGAGTATAGCCAATTCTGTTGTTCATAAATCTCTCTCTCTCTCTCTCTCTCTCTCTCTCTCTCTCTCTCTCTCTATATATATATATATATATATATATATATATATATATATATATATATATATATATATATATATATATATATATAATCAGAAAGCTACAAACGTCCTTTAATATCCAATTCACTCTACCTGAAGTAATATATTTTCATATATGTTACCGAAGGGAATTTTTAGGTGATAATAAGTCCACCGTCCCGTGGGATCGAACCAGCGACGGACGGGGGAATCAGGACTTACAGTGACACACTAACCAGTCGGCCACAAGAGAGGTATAAATGAATACCATCTCCCATCAGCCCACCCGTCGAACTCAGGTGTTTTGCGTTTGGAGACGATATCCACCCACCTCAGCCATGTTGGCCAGTGCGTTTGTCGCACGTAGCCATATTATGACTATTTATCACATCACCGTGATTCATATACAATCAGAAAGCTACAAACGTCCTTTAATATCCAATTCACTCTACCTCGAAGTAATATATTTTATATGTTACCGAAGGGGAATTTTTAGGTGATAATAAGTCCACCGTCCCGTGGGATCGAACCAGCGACGGACGGGGGAATCAGGACTTACAGTGACACACTAACCAGTCGGCCACAAGAGAGGTATAAATGAATACCATCTCCCATCAGCCCACCCGTCGAACTCAGGTGTTTTGCGTTTGGAGACGATATCCACCCACCTCAGCCATGTTGGCCGTGTAGTGCGTTTGTCGCACGTAGCCATATTATGACTATTTATCACATCACCGTGATTCATATACAATCAGAAAGCTACAAACGTCCTTTAATATCCAATTCACTCTACCTCGGAAGTAATATATTTTCATATATGTTACCGAAGGGGAATTTTTAGGTGATAATAAGTCCACCGTCCCGTGGGATCGAACCAGCGACGGACGGGGGAATCAGGACTTACAGTGACACACTAACCAGTCGGCCACAAGAGAGGTATAAATGAATACCATCTGATTGTATATGAATCACGGTGATGTGATAAATAGTCATATATATATATATATATATATATATAATATGCATATGTATATATATAAATATTTTTGGGGGTGAAAGTTATGATTATCAAAGTGGACAATAGAATGTTCATAGATTTCTTTCTGTTCGTTCTACAATGATTATTTTGTTACATGAAATAGGGCTGCAAACGATTGGTATGTGTTAGTGTCTTGTGTCTTTTCTATCCAAGGTATGAAATTATACGGAATTATTTAGGAGAAATGGGGCGTGCTTTTGTGCGTCAGTCCTTACCTGGTTTTGGGAGGGAGGAAGGACGGGGCGGGCTGGTTGGGGAACACCCCTCCCCCACCTCTCCTGGGCCTTACTAGATTCCGTGAAAGTGTAAGGAGAGACTTATGTTGAGGCTTTACTGCACAGTTCTCCAGTTGAAAGCATGACTGTTTTATGTGAACAGCTCTGTACCGTCATATGGCATAATAAAATTCAAATTCCTTTCTTGTGGATCTTATCTGGGTTTTTCATTTGATTAAAAATCTTAGTAATTAGTGACTTAATCACAGCAAAGTTATCAAATGGCTTTTTTCGGGGAGAAATCTGCAGAATTTGTGATTTCCGAGTTAAAATTTTTTTGCGTGTTTACCCTTGGAAAAATAAATTGCCTATGTCGTTTTCAAAAACCTCTTTGTGGCGTGTAATTCGATGAAGTAAACTCTGTTATTTTCTTTCTTTCTTTCTTTCTTTTTTCTTTCTTTCTTTCTTTTTTCTTTCTTTCTTTCTTTTTTCATCAAGTGTGATATATTTTCCTGACCAATTATGTAGTACCGGAATGTTTACCTTGGACGAGCTACTGCTACAGGTTCCGGCGTGCGCACCCATTATTCATAGTTGAAAATACATAGCTTTTATTTGAGAGTGCTTATTCGTTTTTTTTTTATTTTTTTAGCATAATGGTTTTTTTAGAGGGTTGGGGGATGGCTGGAGGCATTGAAACGTAGGCAAACACTCGAACATGACCTAGGAGAACCTTGGTTTGCTTAGCATACGAACACTGTTTACATTGTCCAACATGAAATCTCGACCCAGCAGTCGGCTGTTCATTATATGTACGTGAATGATTGTGGTGCAGAGGTACGAAGCACATGCACCTATATAGGACTGTTAAGGCAGTTCAACGTCTATACTTCTATTTGTGGCTTCTGAGTCGTCAGTGCTCTGACGTAAGACGGTGGGTGATCTTATAACCAAAGTTCTCTAACTCATATACATATGTGTCTTGACCTTCCACAACCGTGGGTTCGAGCTCTCTTGCTCGAGTGTACATTCAAGCACATTTTCGCCACTAGTTTTTATTTTTGTTTTTTTTAAATTTGGTAATGGTTGTATGTAATACAACCGTTACCATACAAATAACTATTAAATAACTGTTAAATGCCTTTAGTGTATAATTGTATCACTATTGTCAATTAATAGTCAACGTAGTTTTATTTTTCTGTAAAAAAAAACTGTTGTACCGGCTTTGTCTGTCCGTCCGCCCTTTTTGCGTCCGCCCTTAGATTTTAAAAACTGCAGAGGCTAGAAGGCTAGAAATTGGTACGTTGATCATCCACCTTCCAATCATCAAACATTCCAGATTGCAGCCCTCGAGCCTCAATAGTTTTTTTTTTTATTTGATTTAAGGTTAAAGTTAGCCATAATCGTGCTTCTGGCAACGATATAGGATATGCCACCACCGGGCCGTAGTTAAAGTTTCATGGGCCGCCGCTCATACAGCATTATTCCGAGACCATAGAAAACTCGGTTGCGCCGAAGAAAATTCGGCGCATTTTTTGCTTGTTATATATGTCGGTAGTCGTGTGTATGAAGACGCGTATCCTGTTGTTATAATACTGAGTTCTGATTCTTTCTTCTTATTGCTCTCTTTTGTTATCAAAAATGAGCATTCTGTTCTGTAGAACCTTGCTAGGCAAATGCGTGGCCTTTCGACACCACACAAACTCGTCACCTTCCATCCACACTGCCTCTCAATCGATTCTGTCGTAAGCTTTCTCTACTTCTATGTACCCCGTAGGGGTTACTTAAGGTTCTTTGCAGCATGCCTTCGGCCCCTAGCTGCAACCCCTTTCGTTCCTTTTACTGTACCTCCTTTCATATTCTCTTTCTGCCATCTTACTCTCCACCCTCCCCTAGTAATTGATTCACAGCGCAACTGCTTTGAGGTTTTCTCCGGTTACACCTTTCAAAGCTTTTACTGTCAGTTTCCGTTCCAGCGCTGAATGACCTCATAGGTCCCAGTGCTTGGTCTTTGGCCTAAATTCTATAATCAGTTCGGCCTTTTCCCTTTCAGACTTCTCACTTATTCCATAACAAACACTTGACATCCGTATCATCTTCCTTCTCTAAACCCACAGTGTTTTCACTCATTACTTATTCTTTATTCTCGATCAAAATTCTGCCATACATTTTTCTAGGTATATTAAGTAAGATTATGCTACACTTAGTATGTATTTTTTTAATTCATCTTTAATGCATTGTTTTTTTTTTCTTTCCTTGTCTCTTTATCTTTACAGCCAATCCATTTGCAACCAGTTTGACGGATGCGGTTTGTGGAAATAGTGGCACATTCATGGTTAAAAAGGCATTAATGATTAACTTAATTGTTTCATTCGTGGTGCAACCTAAAAGCTTTCTATATATTCATATGCCCTTTTTAAGGGAATTTGGTTTACTTTCATAGTGTTTGATATTGTTCTAAATAGGTTATGTCCGAACCTGATAATAAATATTCACTCTGAAAATTCAGCTGAGAAACTCTGCCCAGTTAAGGAGAAACAAAACAAGAAGTGAAATTAAAGGATCGATCAATTTCGAGAGAAGCCAGAAACAGAGAGGATGAGATGGAGGCAGAGACGGTGAAGATAAACCAGGGGAACGGGAATGGATGAGGAGGAGGAGGAGGAGGAGGAGGAGGAGGAGGAGGAGGAGGAGGAGGAGGAGGAGGATTTGCTTGCAACACGCGGCCTCCCCAAGGTTGTGTATGAGGGAGACTTTCAAAGATACTAGACTCTTATTGGATTAAGTCAAGATGTGACTCTCTCTCTCTCTCTCTCTCTCTCTCTCTCTCTCTCTCTCTCTCTCTCTCTCTTTTGTGTGTGTGTGTGTGCGCGTTCTTGCTTATGCGTTGTAGTAGGGGTGAATGACCATAAAGCAGAAACTAGATACGTAAGGCTAAGGAAAGTTTGCTAGTTAGTTCCACACGTTCAACTAGAAATCTATAAAGGAAGAGGATCTTGAGGCAAGGTTTAAGGGTATCAGTAATTCCTTTGAATTTCGTATCCAAGGGTGTGGAAACATGTAATATGTATGCATGTAATAAATATATATATATATATATATATATATATATATATATATATATATATATATATATATATATATATATATATATATATATATATATATTATATATATATATGTGTGTGTATATATGTGTGTATATATATATATGTATATATATATATATATATATATATATATATATATATATATATATATATATATATATTATAATATATATACTGTATCTGTATATATGCATGCGGTTTTTTTCACGAAAAGGAAGGGTGGACATCTAGGGAGTTAAAAGAAACTCGTCAAGTTCATGAGGCTGATGGTGGAAGCATTTCAGCAATTCGAGGTGATCTATCGAAAGGTTACGACATTCGCTCGTTAAATTCACTCCTTCGCCTTTTGGGGGGAGAACTTTTGAGAAGTGACACATTAACAAACTGCCACCGAGGATGTTAATCGGGTTATCCGTCTGATCTCGTCACGATTAGGCCATTAAAGTTAGTATATTAATGGACGACACGAGTCCCAGACTTCTGCTTGCTTTTTGCTCTCTCGAAGATTGATGGTATAATTTCTAGAGAGGATTCGTGAATGAGTGCCAGCATTTGAGTGGTGGCTAAATTGGAGTTCGAGTTATGGAAGGGAGTTTCAGTTGATGAGACAAGGTTCAAAATAGATCTTAAAGAGAGTGAGCGTCGTTGCGACAGTTCCTGCCGAGAAGCGTTTATGAGGTTATATACAACTTTGTAACGGGCATTTGTAATTATTCATCTTGAGTCAACACCAAAACTCAGTGAATGCCGTGTTCTTTTTTTTTATTTATATTTACACCATTTGCGTGGCTGTACAAGTTTGTATTAGGTACTTCTGATTAGTCATCTTTGCTGAATACCAACAGGCAGTGAAAAAATTTTGTTCTCTTTTTTATTTATATTTACACGATTTGCGTGGTTGTACAACATTATATTAAGTTCTTCTAATTAGTCGTCTTTATTTAATACCAAAAGCTAGTGAGAATCGTCTTCCCTTTTTATTTATATTCACGTAATTATCTTATTGTGAAGCTTCTTCTTTCTACTCTTCTTTGATATTGACAGCAGGGCTTCAGACTGCTTTTGAAAGTAGGTTGCTTCAGGGGGAAAGAACGGCGGGCCGCCGCTCACACAAGGACGTCGAGACGGGGCCGAAAGTTTTAAGGCGGCTGAGAGAGAGAGAGAGAGAGAGAGAGAGAGAGAGAGAGAGAGAGAGAGAGAGAGAGAGAGAGAGATTTTCTTCGTATGTCGGATCGGAAGAGAAGTTATTTAAGAAGAGTTAGAGAGAGGGAGGGAGAGTGAGAGAAATTTTTTCTACTACTTCCGGATCGAAAGAGAAGTTATTTAAGAAGTGAAAGAGAGAGAAAGAGAGGTAGATTTTTTCTTCGACTCTGGGATAGGAAGAGAAGTTATTTGAGAAGTGAAAGAGAGATTTTTTCCTCGACTCTCGGATCGAAAGAGAAGTTATTTAAGAAGCGAAAGAGAGAGAGAGAGAGAGAGATAGAGAGAGGGAGAGAGAGAGAATATGATTTTGCGTGAGAGTACGGAGTGATTGTGGTGATGTATCTTGTCAGCAAAACGTATGGAGAAAAATCATTAAAAAAAATGTCATGTCGTCTTGTTTTTCGTGTTTTACTGTTATTATGTTGTGACGGTAGTTTTAGTAGTCATAAATCAATCAATCTTACTGTTATTATAATAATCAACCAAAAAGCAAAGCTAAAAAACATGAATGGTGTATACATATACATACATACGTATTTACAGATATATATATATATGTATGTATGTATGTATGTGTATATATATATACACACAGACTTATACATACATGCATACATATGTTAAAAATAATCTATATAATTAAAGATATTTGGTAACGTCACCCGTGGATTATGTTCTCCAACCTTTAAAAGTACCGACTAAAGAGAACGCGGCATTGACCCTGTGATATTGCCAGTATAAATAAGCGTCTTGTTCTCTCTCTGTCTGTCCTCTCTCTCTCTCTCTCTCTCTCTCTCTCTCTCTCTCTCTCTCTCTCTCTCTCTCTCTCGTCCCCCTTGATTCGGTATTTCTCTCTGCTAAGGCTTCCTTCGCGAGAAGCTGAACCAGATGACCGCATGAGATAATCTCCTCTCTCTCTCTCTCTCTCTCTCTCTCTCTCTCTCTCTCTCTCTCTCTCTCTCTCTCTCTCATTTCATATATAATTATCACATGGCTTACGTCATTAACTAGATTGACTTCGAAGATTCTCTCTCTCTCTCTCTCTCTCTCTCTCTCTCTCTCTCTCTCTCTCTCTCTCTCTCTCTCTCGTTTAATACATTATCAAGTATCACATGGCTTCCATTGTCAACCATATAACTACTGGATCTCTCTCTCTCTCTCTCTCTCTCTCTCTCTCTCTCTCTCTCTCTCTCTCTCTCTCTCTTTCATCGTTAATATCAGATGGCTTGCACTATCATTATATTTTTGTATTGCATTGTCGCTTACCCTTGGCAATAAGAATCTAAACATGACAGAGTAATGCGAATTTCCTCTCGTTTTTATGAATATTTTATGTTTTCATTCATTTCGTTGTGTTTCTGTCAAGTAGATTATCCTTCCAAAGTGTTCGTTTGCCTTTATGAATACTTTCTCCGTAGGGGGGGATTGTGCCGTCAGTGCTCCTCACGCGGTGCATGTAGGCATCACTTAAGGTTCTTTGCAGATTCCCTTCGGCCCCTTAGCGGCAAACCCTTTCATTCTTTTCTTCCATCTTCCTTTCCAAACAAATCTTTCAGCCCTATTTTCAACGGTGAATGACCTCGTAGGTTCCAGGGCTTAATCTTTGGCTTATATTTTATATTAGTTTTTCATTGGCGGGGTGGGTAGAGCTCTCGGCTAGCATGCTGTTGGCCCAGCGTTCGACTCTCCGACCGGCCAGTGAAGAATTAGAGGAATTTATTTCTGGTGATAGAAATTCATGTCTCGTCATAATGTGGTTCGGATTCCACAGTAAGCTGTAGGTCCCGTTGCTAAGTAACCAGTTGGTTCTTAGCCACGTAAAATAAATCTAATCCTTCGGGCCAGCCCTAGCAGAGCTGTTAATCAGCTCAGTGGTCTGGTTAAACTAAGATATAGCCTACTCATTTTACTTATATTTTATATTCCAGTTCCAATTTATGAATTATTATTATTATTATTATTATTATTATTATTATTATTATTATTATTATTATTATTATTATTATTCGTGGATGAACCCTATTCATATGGGAGAAGCACACCTCAGGAACCACTGGCTTGAAATTCAAGCTTCCAAAGAATATTATGGTGTTCATCAGAAAGAAGTAACATAAGGTAATGGGAAATACAGAAAGCGGAGAACAGTTATTAGAAAAACAGATAAGTTAAGAGATAAATAAATCAAACTTTCGATATAAGTATATGCCTTTGTACCTGTTGTTTGGGTGTGCCTGTCAAGCATTTCTCTTGTAACTACTGTCCCTTTAATCAGCCATTTAAAGTCCTCTTGTTTCTTCTTGTTTTCTATTACATGAACCTTGCCCCCGTTCTTGTGCGTCAGAAGTTCTGCTCTGTCGTTTAAATTGTACGTGCTTAAAGGTCTCAGTCTTTGCTTGTTATAACCTTTACAGCCTTCGGGTTCAAGACTGATATTACTCTCTCTCTCTCTCTCTCTCTCTCTCTCTCTCTCTCTCTCTCTCTCTCTCTCTCAACTGTAAATGTAAGCATGCTAATACATGCGTTATATTTTAGAATTCATTTTTCGGTTACAATATCTTACCCTCTCTCTCTCTCTCTCTCTCTATCTCTCTCTCTCTCTCTCTCTCTCAAAACTGTAAATGTTAGTGTGCTAATACACGTTATACTTTTATTGATTTAGAATTGATTATTCGATTCTCTCTCTCTCTCTCTCTCTCTCTCTCTCTCTCTCTCTCTCTCTCTCTCTCTCTCTCTCTCTCTCAGAACTGTAAATTGCAGTGTGCTAATACACGCGTTATATTTTGGAAATGATTTGTCAATTTCCATCTCTCTCTCTCTCTCTCTCTCTCTCTCTCTCTCTCTCTCTCTCTCTCTCTCTCTCTCTCTCTGTAAATGTAAGCGTACTAATACATGCGTTATATTTTAGAATTCTTTTTTCGGTTACAATATCTTACTCTCTCTCTCTCTCTCTCTCTCTCTCTCTCTCTCTCTCTCTCTCTCTCAAAACTGTAATAAATGTTAGCGTGCTAATACACGTGTTATATTTGAGAATTGATTATTCGGTTATTATCTTTCTCTCTCTCTCTCAAAACTGTAAATGTTAGTGTGCTAATACACGCGTTATACTTTAGAATTGATTATTCGATTACCAATCTCTCTCTCTCTCTCTCTCTCTCTCTCTCTCTCTCTCTCTCTCTCTCTCTCTCTCTCTCTCTCTCTCTCGCAGAACTGTAAATAGCAGTGTGCTAATACACGCGTTATATTTTGGAAATGATTTTTCAATTTCCATCTCTCTCTCTCTCTCTCTCTCTCTCTCTCTCTCTCTCTCTCTCTCTCTCTCTCTCTGTGATGTGACATTCTCTCGGTGAGACGTAATCGTTCATGGTCTGGATAATCTACCCGGTAATACGCGTCTTACATACAATTAGCGAATGAAATATAGCTAAAAGTGTTCGTGAACTATCGGTGATTAGCTTAACATCAGATTAGAGTGATAAACCGTCTAATAAGTTGTTTACGAGTGAATTGATAAAAGCTGAAAATCATGGAGGAATCAGCCAACAGTGGCAAAAGGTGGAGAAACCTAACTTGCATTGGAGACATTCAATATGATGAATTGGCAGGAAGGGAACTTGGTTTGCTGATCGTGGAGATGAATTGCAACATTGACCAAAAAGATGTGGAAGCATTCACAGACATATTGAAAGGATACGATCCATCAAACTGGAGCAAATCTGTAGAAAATATAATGAAAATAATAGAAGGGATACCAATGAAAGTTCAAGTTATCAAAAGACTTATAAAGAAAATATACAAAAATCAACACATTCCATCAAAGAAAATAAGTACGGTGCAATTAGTGAATATATTGATTGATGCAATAGGCAAACGGATGCCTAAAGCATGTAAACTATGTAGAGTGTGGTATAGCATTGTAAATCCACAAAACCTGATTAGGAAATGCTATGCTTGCCATGTACCGACACACCCTTCATGCGCTGAAGTTGAGCAAAATAGAAATAAGGACACAAAAATATTTTGCTCAACATGTCTAGTATGGATAGACAAGGTCATTAAATCAAGACTTAATGTACAGATTGTGGAGGATGAAGAGGATGAAGAAGATGAAGAAGAGGAAGAAGAAGAAAATAGAAAAGAAGAAAATAAGACTGAAGAGAGAGAAAAGATTAATGAAAACAAAGAACAGGATAATAGTATGGATGCAGAGAAACTCATAGATTCTACATATGAGGCAATACAGCAACATACATATGAAGAAATAAATTATGACCTGATAAATCAAAATAAAATCCCAAAGAGGTTATACCCAGATCTCCATACTGAGGGGAATGACACAAAAAAAAAAGAAAAGAAAGACACAGTATGCACCCTTTTGAAAAGAGGGAATTGCAGGTTTGGTGAAAGATGTTATTACAAACATCCCAAGATATGTCACAATTATGAGATCTATGGCAAATGTGCATATCTAGATGGCTATGAAGAGGAATGCAGAGATCTGCATCCAAAAATATGTAGAAACTGGAAAGAAGGAAATGGATGTAGGTTTAATAAGAAATGTAGGTACATGCATCCTGTAGCCATGAAAGACCAAAATCAAAATCAAATACATATAAAAAACCAAGGTAAAAATGAAACAAATAAAGAAAAGAACAAAGATCATGTGATGAAGGCAAAAGCAAGCCAACAACACATTATGAAAAGTCAGCACCACGATATGAGCCATCAGCACCTAGATATAGCACAAGGAACAAGCAATGTATCTATGATGCAGGGGATGGTGCAGATATGGAGATAAGTGCAGGTTTATGCACAAAGTGAATAAATATGAAGCTGGAAGAACAAATATAATGGAAAAGTTGGATTTTTAATGTACGAATTTCTGGAAATGAAAAAAAGATCAACATATCAGAACAGGAAAGAGACATGGGAAAATCCTTATTATTACCCATATTAGATAATGGAGATAATATGCAAACCATCATAGTGATGAACGCGCAGGGTCTAGTTTCGAGTAACTCAAAAGAAAGATAGAGTTCATAGAAGAACTAACCCAAAATGAAAAAATAGAAATATTGAATATAAGTGAAACCTGGTATTCCCAAGAGACTGGTAATGATGACCAGATAAAGGGTTTCCAAACTTATAGATCAGATAGAAAAATAGAAATCAGGGGGAACCGCGATATATGGAGAGATGCCAATAAAGGAAAAATCTGTGAGAAATATAGTAATACAGAATGTGAATTAATAGCGGTAGAATTTGAATCTGAAAAATTAGTGAACATTGTAATATATAGACCCCTAATACTAAAGAGTTTGACATAATAATTGAAAAATTGGATGAAATATGTAGAAATCACAAGGACTGGACTATACTCCTAACCGGAGACTTTAACTTTCCTTTTGTAGAATGGAAAGAACGAATAGGAGACTGTGGTTGTATTTATACATATAAAAAGAGAGCAATAGTAGTGCAGAAGATAAGAGGCAATTTGAAAAGCTATTAGATATGCTACTAGAACATAACATTCAGCAAATAAATCACCTACCAACAAGAAAGGATAATATTTTAGACCTAGTATTTGTGAATGAGGTGAACTATGTTAAAGAAATAATAGTATATAACACGAGTATTTCGGACCATAATGTCATAGAACTAACAGTCCGTTCCAGAACATACGAAAACAAAGAAAAGCAAGAGACGAAAAATGGGAAGGATATGGAAAATACAATTTCTATAGTAAGAATATAAATTGGTCAAAAATAAATGAAGAATTAAACAAAGAATGGGAAAACATATTTGTAAGTGATGATATACAGGTAAATACCGATATATTATATAAAATATTAGAGGAAATAGTGAAAAAATATATACCGAAGAAAAAAAGTAAGCATCAGTCACGAATTCCAAGAGACAGAAGGATCTTGTTCCAGAAAATTAGAAAGTGGAAAAAAGCTCTTGCAAAAGAAAAAAAATGCATGGAAAGTGATGGAACTAAAAGTAAGATAGAAAATGCAGAACAAAAGATTATACAATCAAAAGAAAATGAAAAATGGAACCTAGAAGAAATGACACTACAAAATATCAAGCAAAAAACCTAAAATTTTTTATTCATACGCAAAAAAGATGAATAAAATAAGAGTAGAAATAGGCCCTCTAAGAATTGAAGGGCGATTAACGAATAAAAAAAGGAAATATGTAACATATTAGCAGAAAGATATAAGAGTGAATTTACACCTAGAATTGACAATGAAGATAATGATACAGAAATAAGAGATGAAAATACTGAATACTTATCAGATATAGATATTACAGAAGCCGATATTGTGCAGGCTATTAATGAAATTAAAATGGATCAGCAGCAGGACCAGATGGAGTACCTGCCATATTGTTAAAGAAAGTGGTTCATTCAATCGCAAAGCTGCTAGCAATATTATTAAGACAAAGTATAGATACAGGCAAGATTTATGACGAGCATAAATTAGCATATATTACTCCTACTTTCAAAAGTGGTTCAAGGCTAGAGGCAAGTAATTATAGGCCTGTGAGTCTGACATCTCATATTATGAAAGTATATGAAAGGGTAATGAAAAAATATAATGAAACATTTAATGAAAAATAGATTGTTCAATATAGGACAACATGGTTTTGTACCGGAAAAAGTACACAAACCCAACTGTTAGTCCACCATGAAAGCATATATAAAAATATGATAAATGAAAAGATACAGATGTGGTTTACCTAGACTTTGCAAAAGCTTTTGACAAGGTAGATCATAATATATTAGCGAAAAAATTAGAAAACATAACATTGTTGACAAAGTAGGAAGATGGATAAAAGAATTTTTGCAAAATAGAAAACAGATAGTGATTGCAAACGATGAGAAATCGGATGAAGCTACGGTAATATCCGGTGTACCACAGGGTACGGTGTTAGCTGCATTGCTGTTTGTGATTATGATTGCAGACATAGACAGTAATGTTAAGGACTCAGTAGTAAGAAGTTTCGCAGATGACACAAGAATAAGTAGAGAAATTGCTTGTGATGAAGATAGGAACTCGCTACAAAGAGACCTAAATAAAATATATAAATGGGCAGAGATAAATAGGATGGTATTTAACTCTGATAAATTTGAATCAATGAACTATGGTGATAAAGTAGGAATGCTATATGCATATAAAGGACCTAATAATGAGACAATCACAAACAAGGAAGCAGTTAAAGACCTTGGTGTGATGTTGAATAGGAATATGTTATGCAATGATCAAATAGCAATTCTATTGGCAAAATGCAAAGCAAAAATGGGAATGTTGTTCCGGCACTTCAAAACAAGAAAAGCTGAACACATGATTATGCTTTATAAAACGTACGTACGTAGTCCACTTGAATATTGCAATATAATATGGTACCCACACTACCAAAAGGATATTGCACAAATAGAGAGTGTACAAAGGTCATTTACAGCTAGAATAGAAGAAGTTAAGGACCTTGACTACTGGGAAAGACTACAATTCTTAAATTTATATAGTCTTGAAAGGAGAAGAGAACGCTACATGGTAATTCAAGCATGGAAACAGATAGAAGGAATTACCGAAAACATCATGGAACTAAAATTATCAAAAAGAGCAAGCAGAGGTAGATTAATAGTGCCAAAAAACTATACCAGGAAAATTAAGGAAAGCACACAGGACATTAATCCACCACGCACCAGCATCGATAATGCAGCGTCTATTCAATGCGCTACCAGCTCATCTGAGGAACATAACAGGAGTGAGCGTAGATGTGTTTAAGAATAAGCTCGACAAATATCTAAGATGCATCCCAGACCATCCAAGACTGGAAGATGCAAAATATACCGGAAGATGCGTTAGCAACTCTCTGGTAGACATCAAAGGCGCCTCACACTGAGGGACCTGGGGCAACCCGAACGAATTGTAAGGTCTGTAAGGTAAAGGTCTCTCTCTCTCTCTCTCTCTCTCTCTCTCTCTCTCTCTCTCTCTCTCTCTCTCTCTAAACTGTAAATGTAAGCGTGCTGATACATGCGTTATATTTTAGAATTCATTTTTGGGTTACAATATCTTACCCTTTCTCTCTCTCTCTCTCTCTCTCTCTCTCTCTCTCTCTCTCTCTCTCTCTCTCTCTCTCTCTCTCTCTCAAAACTGTAATAAATGTTAGCGTGCTAATACAAGTGTTATATTTGAGAATTGATTATTCGGTTATTATCTCTCTCTCTCTCTCTCTCTCTCTCTCCCTCTCTCTCTCAAACTCTCAAAACTGTAAATGTTAGTGTGCTAATACACGCGTTATACTTTAGAATTGATTATTCGATTACCCATTCTCTCTCTCTCTCTCTCTCTCTCTCTCTCTCTCTCTCTCTCTCTCTCGCAGAACTGTAAATTACAGTGTGCTAATTCACGCGTTATATTTTGGAAATGATTTTTTCAATTTCCATCTCTCTCTCTCTCTCTCTCTCTCTCTCTCTCTCTCTCTCTCTCTCTCTCTCTAAACTGTAATAATAACTGTGCTAATACACGTGTTATAATTTAGAATTGATTATTCGGTTATCATCTCTCTCTCTCTCTCTCTCTCTCTCTCTCTCTCTCTCTCTCTCTCTCTCTCTCAAAACTGTAAGTGTTAGTGTGCTAATACACGCGTTATACTTTAGAATTGATTATTCGATTACCATCTCTCTCTCTCTCTCTCTCTCTCTCTCTCTCTCCCAGAACTGTAAATTGCAGTGTGCTAATAAACGCGTTATATTTTGGAAATGATTTTTCAATTTCCACATCTCTCTCTCTCTCTCTCTCTCTCTCTCAGCACTGCAAACTACAGCATGCTAATACACTCATTATATTTTAGAAGTCATTTTTCGATTACCGTATCTCGCTCTTCTTGCGGAAGATCACAAGCAAAGATCACTGTTCCGTGCATTGTGATAACTCGGCTCGTAAATTCTCTTTTTCATTGATTGTAACACCACGTATCGTGATGCCTGCAAATGATTAGAATGATCCCCCGTAATGATGCAAGCAACAGGTGTGGCAAGGGTCAATTGCATGAGAAATGGATATACATACATGTATATATATGTGTATATATTATATATATATATATATATATATATATATATATATATATATATATATATATATATATATATATATATATATATATATATATATATATATATATGTCCGTGCGTGAATATGTGTGGGTATATTAGGTAATTGCGTTTTGTAAGTGAATGTTATTTTCTTTTTATGCTCCGTCGACGAAGGTGTTTTTCCATTTCTGTTGATTTGGCTTTCAGATTTTTTTCTCATTTTTTTTTTTTTTTGGTCTGCTTGTTTGTGATTCCTTTATCATATCTCACAACCATTATAACCTTTGTAATATATAATTTACTCAGTAAACATTAGAGCAGCTTTTTGTTTTCACTGGGGACTTCACTTAAGGTGTTTACATATTTATAATTATTTGTTTTATTTTTTTGTGGTCTTGATGTCATGGGCAAAATTGCTTTTGACGTTGTATGCGACCGTCTTGTCTATGCAGATTACCTTCTGCCCGTTAATGAAAATGTTTTTTGTGACAGTAATCCTCCTTGGTGAATACCTTTTTGTTTTTCAAATATTTAGGGAGTGAGAACGATATGTATTCATTATTTTCCTGTTAAGTCGTGACTGTGTATCCTGGCATGCATACATGTATAGTTAAATACATACATATGTATCTATGTATGTATGCATAGATGCATATGTATGATACTCGATTTTAAAAGGAAGTTGTATGGGCACTATGAATTGCTAATTTTTTATTCCTACAGTGAAAGGTATGAATAAAACACATTTTTTATTTAATAACAACTTAATTATTGTTGTAAAAAATTCTTTGTTTCATGTTTTGTTAATCAGTTTTCTCTACGTAAGGTTAGCGTTTACTTATTTTTTTAACCGTTTCTCTTACGTCTTCTATCCCAAGTTTCTCATTCTCATAACGTGACCTACGGCACTGCGAAACGAATTTGGTACGAATTTTCAACTTAAGTCTTTCAACGATGTTGCAATTAAGCTAAATGAGAACCACACGCAGTAATCGTTCTATGCAAAACATTTATCGTTGGCTTCAGGTGTTTAATCTGTACATTACTCGAGTCGAATGCAAATTTTGCATTCCTTTCATTCGATGTAAATTATATTTTTTTATCACTTATTTTAAGGTAGAGCAGCGTCGTCATCTGGTAATATTGCGTTGGCATATTTTTCCTTCCTTCGTGCCAGCATATGATCTGCAACATTGATTTATTTATATTTAGAGAACAAACTTATTTGCTTCATTTATACACTTTTGTTGCTAGCTTGAAAGTGAAATTGCCTTGCATTTACTCTCTCGTAATGGACTAGATTGTCCTGTTTTCGAACCTGGATTATCAATATAATTTTTATGAATTTAATAGGAAGCAAAATTTCGTTCAATACAGTTACTTTTAGCATCGTCTAGTTTTTATATTCAAACTTACAGACAGTAGGAAATCAGTGTTACATACTAGATATACGGGGAACGATATATATATATATATATATATATATATATATATATATATATATATATATATATATATATATATATATATATTATATACTGTATATATATACACATACATACATACATACACACGCACGCACGCAGACCACACATTTACATATATATATATACACATAGAACGGTAGAAGTATAAAGAGTAGGCGGAGAAAGTTAAATTTAAGTTAACGTTCGCCTTTTGAATATCTTATACAGCATTTTTTTAAATGCGTTCTTGCCGAGATAAGGGACTTTCATGTAAGGAGTTGCTTGGCCTTCGGAAACAGATATTTATAGATGATATATTACAGACGTGTTCGGTAAGGTTTTTTTCTAGAGCCAACTCTTATTAGGAGAAGTAACACGCATACATATATATATACATATAAATATATATATATATATATATATATATATATATATATATATATATATATATATATATTATATAGTGTGTGTATGTTTACATAGCCTATATATAAAAGACACATACCACTGTATAAGAATAAGAAAAATTTCTCATAGTCTTCTTATTGTCGTTAGCTATGCTTGATAATATATATACAATAGACAGGGGTCATCTTCGTTTACAACCTGGATCATATTTGATGCGTTTTGGTTTACTCTGTACATGTTGAATGTTTTCTACGACGTAGATTTCGTAAATTTGCTTAACAACTGTATGATCTGCAGTTCTTTAACATCTTTTTTTA
>NC_089746.1:10012194-10019694 GCF_040412425.1 Macrobrachium rosenbergii | reverse complement strand
TTGGATAAATCATGTATTATTTCAGCCCTGTTAACCATGACAACAACAACAACCTCCATTGACGTAATGATTTATGAAAAACATAAAACGTTAAGACTTTATTCAAAAGGGTGTACTGACTGTAGGCTTGTAGTCATTTTTGAGAAACATAAAACATGAAGGACTTTTCACTCAAAAGGGTATACTGAATGTAGACTTTACTTAAGTAACTTTTGTGTATCGGTAAACCCGATGACGTACAAAAGTAACGAAATGAATGAATAATTGAATATGCAAAAATTTGCTTGGCCGGGTCAACGTCCTCAGTTGCTCAGAGACAAAGAAGCAGGTATGGTGTTTCAAAGCTTAGTTGGTAAGTCGCAGACTCTTGGTGGGACTCCTGCCCTTCTAGGGAGTGGTGTTCCTTTATCCTTAGAGACTCCTCTTACTCTGGATGCTACCCTTCTTAGTAGGTCTTATAGTTTTTACATGCAGATTATACTTACACTGTCTTTGACTTGAAAGTGTCTTGTTTTTGTCAGTTTGCTAGTCTTATCTTGGCCATAACTAGAATGTGTAATAGTGTGCCTAGTACAGATGTAGAGTCCTCTGATAACTACAACTGGAATGTGGAATAGTTGCCTAGTAAAGTTGTGGAATCCTCTGATTACTACAACTTGAATGTGGAATAGTTGCCTAGTAAAGTTGTGGAATCCTCTGATTACTACAACTAAAATGTGGAATAGTATGCCTACTACAGTTGAGGAATCCCCTGATTACAACTAAAATGTGGAATAGTTTGCTTAGCAAAGTTGTGGAATCCTCTGATTACTACAACTAAAATGTGGAATAGTTTGCTTAGTACAGTTGTGGAATCTTCTGATTAATACATCTAAAATGTGGAATAGTTTGCTTAGTACAGTTATGGAATCCTCTGATTACTACAAATAAAATGTGGAATAGTTTGCCTAGTACAGCTGAGGAATCCCCTGATTACTACAACTAAAATGTGGACTAGTTTGCCAAGCTAAGTTGTGGAATCCTCTGATTACTACATCTAAAATGTGGAAGAGTTTGCCCGTAAAGTAGTGGAATCCTCTGATTACTACAACTACAATGTGAAATAGTTTGCCTAGTAAAGTAGTGGAATCTTCTGATTACTACAACTAAAATGTTGAATAGTTTGCCTAGTAAAGTAGTGGAATCTTCTGATTACTACAACTAAAATGTGGAATAGTTTGCCTAGTACAGCTGTGGAATCCTCTTATTTCCAAATGTTTAAGCAAGGAGCAAATTCATGCCTGCTCTTTGCTGACCTCTACTGAATTTCGGGTGCATTGATTTTATCTTCTATTGCATCTTATTTGTTTATTTACCACCTTTTCTTATAATTGTCTCTCTCTCTGCAGGCTGATTTGGCCTCAGCATTCTGAGATTCGTAAGATTTCTGTACACCTGAAGAAGTATACTGTAGTAGTGCCACTTCTCTTTACATCATTTAGTTTGGTCTTCTGTATCCTCAGAAGATTTTTGCTTAATCTCAGTCATTATAGCCTTGAATGACTGTGATTGCTTTTCCCTCTTAAGCTTTGTGGTAGATAAGCATGCGCGAGCAACAGTAATGGAAGATATGAAAGCCATCTTACTTATCCCCCAGTCTTCTGTGACTCTCATTCCTCTGTTGCCTTAACACGTTGTTGAAAGTCAAGGTCAGCGTCGCCTTCTGTTTCTACGGTAAGGATTACCATCGTAACCTTCCACTTCCCATATTCAGTCTTAAAAGGTCTCTTCATCTTTTCTGGTTGATTTGGTCATGAGCTACGTCTGGGACGACCTAACGTGTGAACAGTCATTCATAGGCCTTAAGATGATGGAAATTGCATCTTTTTCTTTAAAACTAATCTTTCGTTTTCGAGAGTTTTATTGGCTTCCTGTAAAGGAGGTTGCATCAAACTCCTTTTCTTTGGTCATCTCAATTTATATCACTTGCCCTTTTGCTTTATCGTCAATTATATTACAGGGAAAGTTGAGTTTGGTCACTTTTCTTTCCTCACGCATCCTTGTATTAGGTGTTGTCAGCATCACGGAGTTAGTTGGTCAGAAACATTTCCAGAGCTAAACTGGCATCGTATCGATTTAGCTTTTTTTAAAGGATGCGACGTTTAGTAAAGCTTGAGATATTAAGTTTTAGTTTTAGCCAGTGAGTGAAGTTTATGGTGGCTTAATCAAAAAGAATTTAAATGTATTCTGAACTGGCCGGGAGGGTTAACCTCAAGTGATGCACCGTCAACATTACTGAAGGGTGTTTGTAATGTCCCTTCGGCCCCTAGTTGCACCTACATTGTAGCCTTTTATTTTAACTCGAACGAGGATTTAAAGCAACCGACTTGTACATATTAACTTACGAATCAGGTTTACGATATCATTGATATATAGAGTACTCCTTTCTTTGAATGTTTGGGTATCGATAAGATTTTGTCTTTACTTGAGGAAGATTTACAAAGCAAAAAACATTAGCTGAGACTGTACACAAGAAAGGAACTACACTAAGATAAAGCTAGTTGGTGTATTCCAAATTGTTATAAACTCCACAGAGATGACAAGGAAGCTGTTATTTCTAATCTCTTTGTAAATTGACTTCCATGGAACACATTGATGGGCAGCTCTGCCACATCGCCCAAAAATCTTTGAACTTATTTTTGAGGTTCTCTTCACACTAAAAATATACCGTATTTATTTCTCACGTTTTAAATTATTATTCCAAGGCTCAAGTATCAAGGTATCAGATAGGAGTCTGGCCAATTCTTATATTGCTGCTAAGAACGACAGCTCCTCACCTTGGTTAAAGCCACTCATAATTCTTAACGATATATAAAGTCAGATAATTAAGGGGATATATTTCAAGGTTTATGATAGAGAGAGAGAGAGAGAGAGAGAGAGAGAGAAGCCCTTGGGGGAGGTCAGGTAGATGGAAAAGCTGGGAAGAGTCAGAGGAAAGAGCAGAAAGAAAGAGGAGAAGAAGAAGGGGGGTGTGATGCAGAAGCGTGGGTATTGATCTGACGGAGACCCTGTGCAGCCTTCATCCTCCTCTTCCTCCTCCTCCAGGTATACCACCGGCTATGGGCCACCCATAACGTCTCTCTCTTCCTTTTTATCTCCCTTCTGCTCCCCTTGCTCTCTCAATAAACCGCTCTGTGGATTGTTTTCAACGTCTTTTAAGCATTTTTTTTCTTAAGGCTGTTGCTTTAAATACGCTTGTTTAGTCACCATCCAGTGGGTGAAGCTTAGTAGGCCTATGGATTTATCAGATGACGTAGTTATAAAAAATTATTTAATTCGTTATTTCTCAAGACGACGTTTTTACTTCGAAGCTTCCCAAAAATTTGCACATATTTCTGTCTGCTCGCTTTATATCTTTTGTGGTAGAAATCATGCCTCCCATATTTTATAGCAAAATATTTATTCTTTAATTCATGATTTTTCATTTCTAAAGTTACTCCAGTAATTGTAGGTACCCTCAAGATGCCGCTCATTGTCCCTAGTCTGTAGCGTAATTGTTACATCGTCTAAAGCTCTGTGATAACAAAGACACCTCAGTATTATTTAATGCAGTAATGTTAAGAACAAAATCCTTAAAAATACATAAAGATCCAAAGAGCAGGTTTCTTGGATGCAGGAATGAGAGGAAAGCGAGATCAGAGGGAAATTGATACCCTAGGTAACGGGGTAGCCCTGTAGACAGCACAATAGTTACCAAGGGTATTCAGAGGCTGTTCTTCAAAGCCCACACGTCAACGAAATTCCGAGAGCTCACTGGACCTCGAAGCTAATTGAGCTTTTTGTATCCCTTTCACTCTTAAGATTGAGTCTGTAGCTACAGTTAAGTCATAGAAAATAGGAATGACTAGAGAAGATAGGAATTCAGGAATAAAGCTGATAATACAGAATCTCTCCCGTAGCTGTTTCTTAGAAGGTAATATGACTGAGAACCTGTAAGGGGAGCAGTGCTGTCAGTGTACCTCACGCAGTGCACTGTAGGCATTGCTTAAGGTTCTTTGCGGTGTCCCTTCGGCCCCTACCTACAACCCCTTTCATTCTTTTGACTGTAACTCCGTTCATATTACCTTACTTCCACCTTACTTTCCAACAATTGTTTCAACATTATTTTCAGCGCTGAATGACCCCACAAGTCCCAGCGCTTAGCTTTTGGCCTAAATTTTATGTTCCAATTTCAATGTAACTGAGAGCACGCATACATTTCGTAAATGTTTGTTTATTGGTGAGTTACAGTTTAATATCTAATCAGCTTTTTTTGCGATGTCTTCTCATTATACAAGAGTGCACATGTATATAGGTATGCTTATCATAACTCTTACCCTTACGCGTGATTTTGTACCTCAAACAACACCGAGAACAAATGAAAAACGGTTGTGAATCATGACTCAGTCATCTGAAGATGGCTTAGCAATAAAGCCGACACCGGTCAGGATTCACAGCCGTTATCCAATTTTTCCCGGTTGTGTCTGATATAATCTGTAGATATTTTCCCATACTGTGATTTTCTGCTGCACGAAAGAGTACAGCGATACATTCTCTCTCTCTCTCTCTCTCTCTCTCTCTCTCTCTCTCTCTCTCTCTCTCTCTCTCTCTCTCATGTGAGCTAAGAAACATGGTCAGCACTTAAGTCCCTTTGACGTAATCCTCCCAGAAGAGCTTCAACAGCTTACGTCACACTCTCTTAACCCGGGATTTGTTTTCCTGTATTTGGGTCCGTGTAATTCCTTGCTTATCGGTGGTATGTGCCGTCCCTGGTAGATCGCTTACATCATCTTCGGGATGTTTTTAGCTTTCTGTAAAAGAAAACTATTGAGATGGCTTTGTCTGTCCGTCCGCACTTTTTCTCTCCGCCCTCAGATCTTAAAAGCTACTGAGGCTAGAGGGCTGCAAATTGGTATGTTGACCATCCATCCTCCAATCATCAAACATACCAAATTGCAGCTCTCTAGCCTCAGTAGTTTTTATTTTATTCAAGGTTAAAATTGGTCATGATCGCGCATCTGGCAACGCAACAACGCAGGCCACCACGGCCGGCTGCGAGTTTCATGGGCCGTGGCTGAGAGTTTCATACAGCATTATACTCGTACGCTGTACAGAAAACTTGATTGCGCCGAAGAAACTTCGGCGCATTTTTTACTTGTTTGTATTAATGAGAGTATGAGACTCTACGCCAGTTTTGTATAGGATTTAAACTTCGTGTTTTTGACATGTGGCATTGTTGATATTTGATAGAATGATGATTTTTGAACGTCTCGACATATGGCTTTTCCCCCCTTGATTAGTTTTTTTTTTTTTTCTATCAAATAAGAAGAATGAGGAGCTGGTGACGTATGGAACGGTAATGTTGTGTTACCAAAGTTTGCAAACGATACTCATAGTTGAATTAGTTGATTAGTGGAGGGTACTCCTTAGGACGAGTTTAGCATCGTCACTTGTAAACACCGTGATTGTTATCATGGAAGACCCTCGTGGCGCCTCTCTCTCTCTCTCTCTCTCTCTCTCTCTCTCTCTCTCTCTCTCTCTCTCTCTCTCTCTCTCTCTGTGGGGTCAGCTTCTGGGTGATGGAGCCTTGTGATCAGCGTCTGCCGTGCCAACGGACAAGCGTCACCTTGTGTTTCTGGAACCGGATGAAATCATGTGGAAGACGGGACACACGCTCTTCTTGGAAACCCATGATATGATGGCTAACAGTTTTAGCCTTGTTTTGGGGGAATGAGTCTCTCTCTCTCTCTCTCTCTCTCTCTCTCTCTCTCTCTCTCTCTCTCTCTCTCTCTCTCATATATATATATATATATATATATATATATATAAGTATATGTGTATTATATATTATATATACGTATATATAAATATTATTATTATTATTATTATTATTATTATTATTATTCAGATGATGAACACTATTCATATGGGACAAGCCCACCAAAGGGGCCAATGACTTGAAATTCAAGCTTCCAAAGAATATTATGGTGTTCATTCGAGAGAAGTAACAGAAGGTAATGGGAATATACAGAAAGATATCAGTTATTAGTAAAACAAGTAAATTAACAGATTAAGAAATAAATAAAAATGTAAGTAAAGTATTGAAATACAAACTATACATTATATATATATATATATATATATATATATATATATATATATATATATATATATATATATATGATCAACACAGTACCACGTGTGGAACAGAAATGAATTTCTGACTCACTATTATGAATGATAAATGTCTAAGATATATCTAAAAAATATTTTAAAAGAGCGCGACAGCTTTTACGTGCTCCCATTCATGATTTCATAAAGTCTTGTGTGTGTGTGTATATGTATATAATATATATATATATATATATATATATATATATATATATATATATATATATATATATATATATAAAGTAATGAACTTTACTATCATGAATGAAAAATGTCTTCAAATTACCTACAATAAAAGCGTGTTGACTGTCACGTGCTCCAAGTCATGACTTCGAAAGCCGTGTTACCAGAGTTATGCAAACCTAGGGTAATATATAAAAGTGTAGGAATTCCGTAGACTAACAAAATGTAATCCGGTTGATGTAATATAAAAACATTCTACACATTGCAAAGGGATCAGCTGTATACCAACTTCGTTTTTATTAGTATGTGAAATGATGCAAAATATACAAAATGATTGAGATAAAAATATGCCGTTATTTTGTCGGTAATATAATCAGACTTGACCTAACCTAAGTCAACCTAGCATAGTCTATAATTGACGTTAAAAATTCATGTTCGCATTTTTTACCCCGTAGGAGGGTAGTACCATCAGTGCACCTCACGCGGTGCACTGTAGGCATTACTTAAGGTTCTTTGCGGCGTCCCTTCGACCCCTAGCTGCTACCTCTTGCATTTCCTTTTACTGTACCTCCATTCATATCATCTCTCTTCCATCTTACTTTCCACCCTCTCTAACAATTGTTTCGTAGTGCAACTGCGAGGTTTTCCTCCTGTTACACCTTTCAAGCCTCCTTTACTCTCATTTTCCATTTAAGCGCTGAATGACCTTATATGTCCCAGCGCGTGGCCTTTGGCTTAGATTCTGTATTCCAATTCCAATTCCAGTTTACAGTATGTTAATCTTATTAACATTTTAAAATAAACGGTCTGTTACATGATTTGCTTAAGTCAATGCACGCCTTGTATAGAACATTTAAATGAGACCTAAAGTACCGAGATATCGCTGATGTCAAAACAATTCATAAGAATTTCAGACTGTGAGAAAGACTGCCAATATTGCATATAATTCCCCGACATTCTGTATCGTACCTTGAATTGCACTTTGCCGATAACATATGATCTAGTAAGTTCCGTGGTTTAGAATTCACGATTGTCAGAAGGTCACGGCATTCAGAAGTGGTGCAATTGGAACTTCAGAAGGTCAAGCGATGTTGCAATGCATTACTACCTTAATAAAATTCTCCTTAT
>NC_089746.1:10004694-10009694 GCF_040412425.1 Macrobrachium rosenbergii | reverse complement strand
CTCTCTCTCTCTCTCTCTCGCTCTCTCTCTCTCTCTCTCTCTCTCTCTCTCTCTCTCTCTCTCTCTCTCTCTCTCTCTTGTGACTGCAACCTGTCTCATTAAGTGTGTGGGTGTAAGAGTGTATGTATGTATGTGTGTGTGTATGTGTGTATTTCTCATTATCGTCGCCTCCAACGCAGTGTGAGACAAATAGCCTCATGTGTGTAGCGTAATTATTTGTTATTGTACACGTGCACATGCAGAGTTGATAATTGTGTGTGTGTGTAAGTTTGTGTGTGTTTATATCATTATCATCGCCTCCAACGCTGTATGACGCAAAGAGCTAGATGTGTAACATAATTATTCGTTATTGTACACTTGCACATGCAGAGTTGAAAATTTCGGTGTACGAGGTGAGGAAGAGAAATTCTGTGCTCTGAAATTGTGAACAAATATACATGAGAAAATTTTAAACCGATAAGCAGGAATGAGAAAACCAGTTGGACTCTAGTTTTTGCTACTGAACAAAACTCTGATTGTAATATGAAAATCGTTCGGTTATTAGAGACTGATGAGAGAGATATTGTCGTTATTTTGTGAAAGACTAATGAAAAAGATCGTGTTATATAAGTATTAAGTTATTGAAGACTTATATAAAAACAGTGTATTTATAAAGTCAGTAAGGGTTGTTACGGACTAATATAAAACCGATTTTACTTTTTTTTATTTTTATGCACAATTTGAACAGTAGTTTTTCCAGCAAAAATTTACATCTTGTTCAGTACTATTAATTATGTAAAATTTAAAGCTTAGATCTACGTGAAATCATGTGGAAACATTTCTAGTTTTATTTCGTATTGGACTTCCATTTTCATGTTAGGTTATTTTCTCTTTAAACTTATGTTTCTGGGTCATTCTTATCATCCACACTAGATAAAATCGTTGTACACGAGGCTGCTTTTGTTATAATGCAAACGGTTCTTAATTGTTCTCGTTTTTCGAGCTCTCTCTCTCTCTCTCTCTCTCTCTCTCTCTCTCTCTCTCTCTCTCTCTTTCAACCGTATCTTATCCTTTCGTTTGTTTCTTCTCTCTCTCTTTGTTCTCTCTCTCTCTCTCTCTCTCTCTCTCTCTCTCCAATCATATCTTACCCTTTTCTTTCTCTCTCTCTCTCTCTCTCTCTCTCTCTCTCTCTCTCTCTCTCTCTCTCTCAACCGTATCTTATCCTTTTTTGTTCTTCTCCCCCCTTCGTTTGTTCCTCTCTCTCTCTCTCTCTCTCTCTCTCTCTCTCTCTCTCTCCCCAATCATATCTCTCTCTCTCTCTCTCTCTCTCTCTCTCTCTCCCCCAATCATATCTTACCCTTTTCTGTACTCTCTCTCTCTCTCTCTCTCTCTCTCTCTCTCTCTCTCTCTCTCTCTCTCTCTCTCTCCAACCGTATCTTATCCTATTTTGTACTTTTCTCCCTCCCTTCGTTTGTCCCCCCCTCTCTCTCTCTCTCTCTCTCTCTCTCTCTCTCTCTCTCTCTCTCTCTCTCTCTCTCTCTCTCTTAACCATATTTTATCCTTTTTTTAACTTCCCCCCGCCCTCTCCTCCCCGTTTGTTCCTTCCTCTATCAGCACCAGACTCATCAGGAACAGAGAGTCTCTCCTATAAGGCTTCCCAAGCCTCATCCTCCGTGGATTCTGCTTTGGGTACTCCTCTACGTCCTCCATGTTCCCTTGCGCCTAAGATTTAAAATCCCGTTGTTTTTCTATGGGTCTGTGGTCCTTATGACGACTTGGAAGGGGAGGTAAGTGCTATTTCTCCTGTGGAAGACATGGGAACGTCGATTCCGTTTGGTAGAGATTTCCATATGTCCTTCTTTCACGGAGTATCCTTTCTTTCGGGCGGAAGAAGACCGGAAGCCCTTCCCATAACTTTAACCTCTTCTCTCACCTTCCCTCCTCTCTCTCCCCCTCCCCCTCCCCCCATTCTCCCCTCTTCTTTCTCCCCTTCTCCCCCTTCTTCACCCTTCCCCTTCCATCTTTCGTCTCCGTACCCAAAGTCAATATGAGACTTGCATTTTATTTCAGTTTATTGAAGATATTTATTTTTTAATAGGATTCTCTCTCTCTCTCTCTCTCTCTCTCTCTCTCTCTCTCTCTCTCTCTCTCTCTCTCTCTCTCTGTTGCATGTGATTACCAAAAAGACGTGGTAAAAACATATTCACACATACGTGTGTATACAGTATATATATATACAGTATATATATATATATATACTGGATATAATATTTATGTATATGTGTGTGTATGTGTGTAATTTTTCTTGCCTTGCTGCGACACACCACAGTTGACTAACTACTGGGTACTTTAATTGGTCAAAAGGCCGTAATGGCCTTTACTTGAATCTGGCGAGGTGAGGTGTTTACAAAATTATTATTTTATGTATTTTTTTGGTTTTACCACAGATGCGGTCTAGTGCATCTGGTCAGGAGAATTCTAATAATACTGTTATTTAGATAATAAGAATATTCTGAGTGTTTATACTAGTTCCGATTTCTGTATGTTGACCTTGAATAAAGCTTTTAAAACAGCAGCACAACTGGAGCATGTTATTGCAACACCTCACCCGCTTGTAGGGCGCGCGCGCTCCCGCTTGCGCGCACACATACACACACACACACACATATATATATATGTATGTATATATATATATATATATATATATATATATATATATATATATATATATATATATATATATAGGACATATATATATAAGGACGGATATCAGCATATCAAGCATCTCAGTCCTGAGTCCAGCATGAAAGGATTTGGTTGCTTATAAACGTCCAGTCAATCTGACCAGTATCTTGAATTATCACGAATATTTAAGGGTAATGATTGATGATTATGAGATTTTTTTTTCCTTCAGTTAACCAATAAATAATACTTTTATTTTTATCAATACTTTTAGTTCACTTCTAATGCGCCTGCATGTGTTCTGGGATTCCCTTCTGTCTAATACTTTGCAATATTTTGACGACTGTGAATATTTTAAAGGTAGATGTAATAATTTTGCTAAAGTGTCTCTCAATTTGGCTGGAATATTCTTACGAATTTTCGTGTATTATTAATAATAAATATTATTATTATTATTATTATTATTATTATTATTATTATTATTATTATTATTATTATTATTATTATTAGTCAAAATCTCCCAGGGTTTTACGATACTAAAGAAATTAAGTTCCACGTTTTATCATAACTTTTTTTTCTGTAAAAGAAAACTATTGTGCTGGCTTTGTCTGTCCGGCCGCACTTTTTCTGCCCGCTCTCAGATCTTAAAAACTACGGAGGCTAGAGGACTGCAAATTGATATGCTGATCATCGACCTTCCAATCATTAAACATGCTAAATTGCAGCCCTCTAGCCTCAGTAGTTTTTTTTTATTTTATTTCAGTTTAAAGTTGGTCATAATCGTGCTTCTGGCAACGATATACGATATGCCACCACCGGGCCGTGGTTAAGTTTCATGGGCCGCGGCACATACAGCATTATACCGAGACCACTGAAAGATAGTTCTGTTTTCGTTGGCCTTGATTAAACGTTGTAGCGGCTGTACAGAAAACTCAATTGCGCCGAAGAAACATTCATCTGGGGATTTTTTAATTTTATTGTTTTGTTTAGTATTTCGCATGACGCTTCCAAAGGTCAGCGAAAGGGCGGGTTGGTAAGGGGGAGGGAAGAGTGTTGGTGGGGGGAGGTGGTGAGGAGATACAATGAGAGAAATCCTTCTTTAGTGCATGGTAAATAAAATTCTTGGGTTGTTTCTAAGAATATAATGATATTAACGATGCTGTGTGTGGGCTTATAATAATATATTTACATATATCTATTATATAAATCTATATATATATCTATATATACATACAGTATATATAATATGCATTTACATTTATATGTACTGTATGCATATGTATGTATATATACATATATATAATATATATATACATATGTATAAGTATATATATAGATTTATATAACAGATATATGTAAATATAGATATTTGCACTGTTTGTATATGAATCACGGTGATATATATATATATATATATATATATATATATATATATATATATATATATCATATATATAACAAAACCAGGCTTTGCTCATGATATTCCTGATATCATTATCATAATCATCATTGCCTGTTGTTTCGTCGTCAGTGCAGTATTCTAATTTGAACGGCATCTTAAGAATTCAAACCAATGATTACTGTTCAAACCTGAGGAGAGGATAGGTAAAGCGTCCATCCATTTGTAGTTAATATAACAATAGCCCCGTAGGGGGGTAGTGCCGTCAGTGCGACTCATGTGGTGCACTGTAAGCATTACTTAAGGTTCTTTGCAGTGTGCCGTCGGCCCCTAGCTGCAACCCCTTTCGTTCCTTTTACTGTACCTCCTTTCATATTTTCTCTCTTCCATCTTACTTTCCACCCTCTCCTAACAATTGATTCATAATGCAACTGCGAGGTTTTCCTCCTGTTACACCTTTCAAACCTTTTACTGTCAGTTTCCATTTCAGCGCTGAATGACCTCATAGGTCCCAGTTCTTGGCCTTTGGCCTAAATTCTATATTCAGTTCAGTTCAATATACCAACAGTTAATATAACACCTTCAGTGATAGATTACTTCAGAGTCCTGTTGATCTTATCTCCACTGATACACGAGTGGCCTGGATTAGATTCTGAATATGCCGAGTTCGGAAGATTTTTATTATTTGTTTGAATTTATTTTTAGCGCTGCTGCGCATGACTCACCGCCCAGGTGTTATGATTAGGCTCTCCGTGGCTGTACAGGAATGAAAAACATCGAAAGTTAATTGTGGTGTGAATCCTGTATATTTAACTTCCTCTGTATTGGTTGCATGGATTTACAGTTGAGTGTGTGTATGTGTGTTTTTTAAGTCATCTCTCTTTTCTGTAAACGAACTTGACCTATTTTGACTTTTATCGAGATTTTCTTTTAGATTATA
>NC_089746.1:9957194-9999694 GCF_040412425.1 Macrobrachium rosenbergii | reverse complement strand
TCCTGCCGAAGTTACAGTAAGGAAAGAGATGCCTCCATTTCTCTAGTTTAAATAGTGTGCCTTCAGTTACTGATTTAAACAAAGAAATCTTAAACCGTTTGGAATGCATGAAGTTAAATTTTTCTCGTGTAATCAACAGAGTTAAATGCCTTAATGGATGATGTGCTGAAATAGACGATATTAGAGCTAACACAAGAATTGCAGTATATTCTGGATCAGCAGTACCTCTGGTCTGGATAACTGCAACACAGCTGCACGTTGCACGGACTGTGCAGCTGCATCATCAAAGGACAGCGCACAAGGTGAACATTGATTTCGGTGTGCAGCTTCTTATTAGAACATTCCGTTGCGACTAATGTCCTTTCTTTATAGTACTGCAGTCTGTGATTTTGTTTATTTCTTTTTTTTTTCGTGAGCTATTTGTCATTACGCATGTTTGTCGTGGCGGCTGGAACGGATTGAGTTCTCTGGGGCTGTTATTTTATGTCGTCCTTTTTTTTTTTGTTTTGGGTGGGGGTGTCATGTGATGGTAATGTATGTATAGTTAAAAATGGTGTTTCTTTTTATGCAGATACCTGTACTGTACTGACGGTTTCCCAGTTTAGGTCTCTCTCTCTCTCTCTCTCTCTCTCTCTCTCTCTCTCTCTCTCTCTCTCTCTCTCTCTCGTGCTGCGCTCAGTCCTCCCGTGTTCTCATCTCGCCTACATTCCTCGGGAGAGGAATGGACCACACCCATTTGATGGAGAGAGAGAGAGAGAGAGAGAGAGAGAGAGAGAGAGAGAGAGAGAGAGATTTAGGGAACGTTGTTTTTATTCGCCCATTACTGAGAGGTGAATGGACGTCAAAAGAGCCACGGGACCTTTATCATTCAAACTGCAGAAATAGTTCATATATCGTGACCTATGAATCCCTTGGTTTTATAAATGATATCTTTGCTTAAGATTAAATGATCTTAAGACTTGTTATCTTAAGATTTTATTGACAATTGTAACTTGTATACTCTTCGCTTTTCTTAGTACTGACGCAAATCTTTCAAATATAATGTGAATAATGGGGCGTGTTCATAATTTGTGGGAAGCTTAATATAATATATGGAATTCATAAAAGTTGAAGTATGGTTATAAAATAATCGTCCAAGAGACGGTAAGACGTGAATGGAAGCAAAACTCAAAAAAGAAATTGAACTCGCCAAAATCATATTTTATTGAAAATCAAAACTTAATCAAGATCAGGCGTAAATGAAAATACAACTCACCGAGGATCAAACCCGAATGTAAATAGATTTCACGAAATTTCAGAGATGAAGATCACAGACATCAAAGTAGGGTGAAAAAATAAACTTACCTAATAAATAAACATATTAAACCGGCGTTCTGCACTAAGTTAAGACTGAAGGGAAATGAAAGACATAAGGTGAAATCGTAGTCGAAATAACTTGTGTATGGAATGATCCCTTGATAACAGCATTGCAGCGGGATGCTTCTTACAAAAAGATTTATGAAGAACGCCTGAAGAGATCATGAAGGTTTTGGTTTTCTGAAAAGAAAACTATTGTGCCGGCTTTGTCTGTCCGCCCTTATTTTATTTAAGGTTAAAGTTAGCCATAACCGTGCTTCTGGCAACAATATAGGATAGGCCACCACCGAGTCATGGTTAAAGTTGCATGGGCCCGGCTTATACAGCATTGTACCGAGACCACCGAAAGATTAATCTATTTTCGGTGGCCTTGATTATACGCTGCAGCGGCTGTACAGAAAACTCGATTGCACCGAAGACACTTCGGCGCATTTTTTACTTGTTTTATTTTTTAGTCTTATAGTTAAAGCTCATTAGGCATTACTTTTTTTTTTTGTAAATAGCACATGAAAACTTGCTTCAGCAATTGTTATTCGAAGGTCAAATCGTTTTCAATGATTGCCAGTGGCACACGTGTTGTTAATGCAGAGAGTAATGTGGAAAGTCCAGCTCACAGAGAGAGAGAGAGAGAGAGAGAGAGAGAGAGAGAGAGAGAGAGAGAGAGAGGGGGGTATTAATTCTATCAAGTCAAGGGGAAAATGGTGGGAAAAGTCGCACCGTGATTAGAAATAATCAAACTTTTCCTCCGCTTCAACTCGGTAAAATCCGACTTTTGTTCCTTGTTGTAAAATGTTGTATTATAAAATGGAAACATTGTCCATCTGACGCCAATTAACAAAATGATTCGAACGAAAACAGACAACTGTGCTAAAGATTATTACAGGCACAGCTCTTGGAACAGCTGCCGAAACCATTTCAAAGTATTTATCATTTAACAGATGATAGAGCTAACAAGAAGGAATTCCTTGTAAAAATAAAGTTACGTTCGCATAATAATCACCTGTCGTGAGGTTATGGAGTGCGATGTTTTTCCATTTGGATGTCTTCGTCGATTTAGCTCTTGGGACGAATTCAGCCGTTTTTCGTGTCAACCAATCCGCCCAACCTCAGGGAGAAAAATGCTGTACTTACAAAGGTATAAACCCGGTCCGCTGGTTTAGTGGTTATAGTGTCTCCCCCCGGGCGATGAAAAATCACTGGCTCTGCAGTGTGGGGTCTGCGGTGGGAGGTTGAAACCGTCATTCTTTGGAAGCTTGAATTTTAAGTCAGTGGCTCCTGTGTGCATGTTCCATGTGAATAGGTTTCATCTACTGAAATAATAATTATATAAATAACGCCCCATAAACACTGGGATTTGTCTCTTGTTAATGGAATGATGGTGATAAAGGATACTAAACTGTTTTGGGTTATCTGTGACCTCGCTCTTTCTGTCAAGGGCGAGTCGAATCCCACCAGGGAAGGAAGGAAGAACTTCGCCATTTATATCCACCTTCGGATTCAAGGCTTCCAGTGAAATACTTAGCCAAAATATGTGAAGGAAATATAGAAATTTAAAGACGCTCTATTGGTATTAAGTATTGGTGGTGTATGTGATCAGTAGATTTTATATTTATTTATTTATTTATTTATGTGTAATTTTTATTAACCACAACGCCCTCTTGACTTTTCGAAGGTAAGAGGGCACTGTGGTTAATATAAATTTTGTACGTATCAGGTCAAATGTGACCAGTATATTTAAATATTTCTATATATACATACATGTATGTGTGTGTATATACTGTACATATATATATATATATATATATATATATATATATATATATATATATATATATATATATATATATATATATATATATATATATATATATATATATATATATATATACTATATATATATATATATATATATATATATATATATATATATGTATATATGTATATATGTATATATGTATATATATATATACCTGTATATATATGTATATGTATATATATCAGTACGATCACAACTCAAACTCGACATGCTCACTCACGGCCTCCCCCTTTCCTCCCTTGCTCTCCATCCATCGCAGCAACAGCCTGCTGGGCAGAGCAGCAGTGGTAGCAGCAGCAACAGCAGAACAGGAACAGGAACAGGAACAGGAGAGTAGGTCGCCCCCCTCTCCTCTTTCCTGCCCCACCTCTCTCTCTCTCTCTCTCTCTCTCTCTCTCTCTCTCTCTCTCTCTCTCTCTCTCTCTCTCGGGTTTGCTCTCCCAGAGTCGCAACAAACTGGTGCAATCAATAAGCCAAATGACCTGCCACTAACTGTTGACTTTGGCACCTCGCTTTCATGTACCCTCACCTGTAAACTCCTCCCTCTCCCTCCTCCTCCTCCCACTCTCCGTCTCCTCTCCCTCTCCCCTTCCCCAACCTGTAAACCTCTGTCTCACCCCCCCTTCCCCTCTCCCCCTTCCCTCACCCTCACCTGTAAACTCCTCTCTCCCCCCCTTCCCTCCCTACCCTCTCCTCCCCCCTTCCCTATCACCCCCTTCCCCCTCCCCTTCCCTCACCCTCACCTGTAAACTCCTCTCTCATCCCCTACCCCTCTCCCCCCTTCCCTATCCCTTCCCCCCCCTCACCCTCACCTTCCCCTTCCCCCCCTCCTCTTTTCTTCCATCATTTCTTCCCACCCATTCAACCCATATGATCTCATTTATTTCCTTCAGGGCTGTGTGGTGTAGTGTGAACAATAATGATAAAAGCTAAAATGATTTTCATTATGGTTATTAATAATTACACCTTAGAAGCTCTCTCTCTCTCTCTCTCTCTCTCTCTCTCTCTCTCTCTCTCTCTCTCTCTCTCTCTCTCTCTCTCTCTCTCTCTCTCTCTCTCTCTCTCTCTCTCTCTCTCTCTCTCTCTCTCTCTCTCTCTCTCTCTGGAATATCTTAGTGTGATGATATAGTATAATATTTCAACTTTTTTGTAATCTGTGTTTTCACCTGAGAGGTCTCTCTCTCTCTCTCTCTCTCTCTCTCTCTCTCTCTCTCTCTCTCTCTCTCTCTCTCTTCGGAATGTTATAGTTTGATGATATTATTTTTCAACTTTATTTTTCACCTCCAGACTGCGAGATCATATAACATCGAGATTAAGGCAATAGTTCCATCATACGCTCTATGGTTTAGGAAAAAATTCTCTCTCTCTCTCTCTCTCTCTCTCTCTCTCTCTCTCTCTCTCTCTCTCTCTCTCTCTCTCTCTCTCTCTCTCTCTCTCTCCTCGGAATGCTCTGTTTGGGTAATATCATTTTTAAACTTTTCTGTCCACCCTCCAGACTGTGAGATCATATAGCAAGTTACACCTTTCGCTCTTGAGCGTAGAAAAAAATCCTCTCTCTCTCTCTCTCTCTCTCTCTCTCTCTCTCTCTCTCTCTCTCTCTCTCTCTCTCTCTCTCTCTCTCTCTCTCGCCTGTCTAATATTCCGTCCCTCACCCTATGATAATCACCCACCGTATTGACTTTTACACTTGTGTTCACTTGGTGTACCGGAAAGTTTGCCAAGGGAGGGAGGAAGGGAACCCTGTCGCTCTCGGGAGAGAGAGAGAGAGAGAGAGAGAGAGAGAGAGAGAGAGAGAGAGAGTTTTCATGTTTTGTTTTACAGAGCTGGTTCACTTTTTCGTGGTCAGGTGGTTTCTTGTTTTATGAGTATTTTCTGAAGTTACATAAATATTCGTTATATTTATATTTTTATGTATATATATATATATATATATATATATATATATATATAGCTATATATATATATATATATATATATATAGTATGTATGTATATATGTATGTATGTATGTATGTATGTATGTATGTATGTATAAAGCATTATGATGTTAGAAACAAAAATATGTATTTTACACACATATTTAGATACATAGATCATGCGTGTGTATGTATGTATTTATGTATGTATAATGCATTATGATGTTAGAAACATAAAAAAACATATTTTACATACATATATACAGTACATACATACTTACATACATAGATACATACATACTTGGATCACTGTCCTAGAGATTTGATAATGAGATTTATAAAATCCGTCAGCTTGACCTGGAGGCATCTCCCTGCGACTTAATGGCATCATTTCTATTGTTGTTTGGGAGTTCTTTTATGCATGACATAGCGGCTGACGACAGAGTATCATGCGACGCTATGTAATATTTAGACTCGCCTAGAGGGGCCGGTCACCCCCAAACCCTTAACATTTCTCTCTCGGCCTTTTTTTAGTATGTTTAAGTGCGTTTGTTTCTCCTTGACAACTGCTGAATCTTGGATGAACCTCCCAGTGTAGAAAACCTGAGGATTTTGTGCAATTGGAACCGCGAAGGCTCAAACGAAGTTGCAAAGCATTGCTACCCTACAGTAATTCTTGTATTTTAATTTACTTATCTTTTTATCTATTTCTTTATTTTTTGTTTATTTATTTTTTTCTAATAAGTGATATCATCTCTCTGTATTTCCTGTTACCTCTTGTCCTGTACTTTTTTTTTTTTCAAAAGAAAACCATATTCTTTGGAAGCTGAATTTCAAGGCAATGGCCCCTTTGGTGGGCTTGTTCCATATGAACTCCCTTGTACGCTCTGCTTCATTCATCTCTATCTTACACACAATCGCACTTCAGGATATTAAGGCCCTTCCTTTCCAGTATACCTCTTTTACCCTTGCTATCGAGGACTTTTTAGGTCTGCCTCTCCGCCTCCTCCCTCTTAATACTGGCGGAACTTGCACTTCTTTTCATAAACTTACCCCTTATTCTTTAGTAAGCGTTTTGTAGGTCCATGTATGCCACATTCGTTTTTTTTTTTTTCCAGCAATCAAACACATCTCATAATTACAGTCGCCACCCACTAACACCTTTACCTCTCCACAGTGGACCTGTTATCCCTCTCGCCCATTCCTTCAAGAACTTTCTCTCAGCCAGACGTACCTTACAAACCCTGGTCTGCCATTCAGTAGCACTATTGCCACCACACTGAAGCATCTCAATTTTGATCCTATCAAGTCCTGATCTTCAACAGTTACTTCTACGAGCATTTTCAAACGGCCACTGAACCTTCCCACTTTTGCATAATTCATCTCTTGCTTCTTTTTCTTCTGCACTCAGCAAATGGCCATCGACCTAGGACTACGCTCACTGAAGACAGCTTTGCTCTGCTTGCATCGTTTTATTAAGAGAGTTGTTTCTCGAGTGGCCTTACCTGTGCATTTCCTTGCCTTATTTTCTCTAGCAGTTTTTCCTGACTGACATCGCCATCCTCTCGTGTTCCTTGTACGATATGCTCGTCTGTCGTGCCTCGAATGCTATCCTTCTAGTTTTCCGTCAAAGAAAACTGTTGTGCCGACCTTGTCTGACGTCCGCACTTTATTCTGTCCGCACTTTTTCTGTCCGCCCTTAGACCTTATAAATTACTGAGGCTAGAGGGCTGCGAATTGGTATGTTGATCATCCACCCTCCAATCATCAAACATACCAAATTGCAGCCCTGTAGCCTCAGTAGTTACTTTATTTTATTTATTTAAGGTTAAAGTTAGCCATAATCGTGCTTCTGGCACCGATGTACGATAGGTCACCACCGGGCCATGGTTAAAGTGTCATGGGCCGCGACTCATACAGCATTATATCGAGACCACCGAAAGATAGATCTATTTTCGGTGACCTTGATCATACTCTGTAGCTGCTGTACAGAAAACAGAAGAAACTTCGGCGCAATTTTTACGTGTTTTCTTTCTTCAGTAACCTTTTATTTTACCAGTGCCGTCATCCTTCTGTTTCTGAAAACATTCCCTGTTAACATGACCCACTCATGAACGTCTACTGATCTATTCCTTCCACATCTTCCGCATCAGTATCTTTGACCCTTTTGACTAAAAATCCTCCTCCGACAATTCCTTCTTACTTGCTTTGCTCACCTCCTTATCAGACTCACTTATCTCTTAATTACATTTACAGTTTTTAATTTCGTATTGCTGTATAACGATTAGATATAACTCCAGCCACTCCTTGTCATCACATTTGTCAAGTTGATCTTCCAATAAAGTAAAATACTTTTCCTCACCCTTATCTTTCCCAAATATATATATATATATATATATATATATATATATATATATATATATATATATATATACATACATACACATATACAATTTTCTTTGGATAAGCATGTATTTGCAACAATCAAGCTTTGTAGCTAAACATTACACCAAGACTACTCTCCCCTTTTTAGTTTTCTGCAAAAGAAAACTGTTTACTTTGCTTTGTCAGTCCGTCCGCACTTTCCGCCCTCAGATCTTAAAAACTACGGTGGCTAGAGGGCTGCAATTTAATATGTTGATCATCCACCCTCCAATCATCAAACATACCAAATTGCAGCCCTCTAGCCTCAGTAGTTTTTATTTGATAGGACAGGCCACCACCGGACTGTAGCTGAAAGTTTCATGGGCTGTGATTCATACAGCATTATACACTTTACAGAAAACTCGATTGCGCGCATTTTTTACTTGTTAATATTATTCTTGCCACTCCATACCTACCAACAACCCGAATCCTTTCTTTGTAACCTACTTTTGTATTTAATTTACCTAGCACAACCACCCATAATCGCAGCTAGAAACAAATGTAAAATCACTTCCTCGCCTGCCAAACTCTACCTTTGCCTTACAATCTTTTTGCTCTCACATTTGTACTCTCGCACCCGTCCCCAGAGCCCTCTCGACGTTGCAAACTCCCCCTAACCCCCTTCCCCATCACCGAGCACTAAACCTTTCAGGTATTCCAGATACAATCATTTTCTCTCCTTATTCCTGCACACATGTACACTGTCTTTCACTGTTCTCTTTCTAGAGGCCAGACACCCAGCTCTCTTTCCGTAAGCGAATCAGTTATTCTGTTTTTTTTTTACCACATCACGCACAGTCAGAACCCCAAAATATTTTATTTTATTCTATTTTTTTATTTATTTATTTACAGCATCTGTATAAGGTACTGAGCTGCAAACTCCATGCTCACGAAAGAAAAATGTGTGAAGCTTAATGTGTTTAGTCATAAACATCGTCGCAAAGAATCCATATAGTCTAAATAAAGACTGTAATTTTGTTTGTTGTCGTAAAACGTAATGTTTTTGTTGGTCGAACAATACAAGCCTGAATTCCATCTGCCATCTCAGTGTATATAAGTTAGACTAATTCATTTCAGTAATCTAAGACGATTTGTAAAGGTTTTGTTATCCCATGTGGTTTATGATAACCGTTATTCATTTTATTTAGCCTGCCACATACGCACCATTAATCATTTATCATATTTCTTTTCGTTCTAATCCTCTTTGTGTATTTAATAACGTTACTATGTATAATACATTGCTATTTTGCTTGTATACTACAGCTAAATAATTGCCGTCAGTAATGTAGCTGTTATTACATTTTTTCAGCATATTAATGTATTTTGTAGTCTATTCCATCCTTATATTGTATTTCTAATTGGCCATGAACGGAAATTGATTATATTTAGGTATTATTAAGGCAGGTTCGACTGTCGAATGCTTTTCTAAAACGTACCCAAAACATCATCACTCAGTCATCATTCGTTTTTCATTGTATCCTCATCATGAGATCGTGCACCAGAGTACATTATACCTTTATAATGTCACGGATCATTCGGACCTTCTCTGACGCACTTGGCTAAAACCAGTGACGTCACAATCAAAACAGTGACATTTCAATCAAACAAGTAAAAAATGCGCCGAAGTTTCTTCGGTGCAATCGAGTTTTCTGTACATCGGATAATCAAGGCCACCGAAAATAGAATTATCTTTCGGTGGTCTCGGTATAATGCTGTATGAGCGGTGGTCCATGAAAAATGAACCACGGCCCGGTGGTGGCCTGTCCTATATCGTTGCCAGACGCACGATTATGGCTCACTTTAACCTTAAATAAAATACAAACTACTGAGGTTAGAGGGATGCAATTTGGTATGTTTGATGATTGGAGGGTGGATGATCAACATACCAATTTGCAGCCCTCTAGCCTCAGTATTTTTTTAATGTCTGAGTGCGCACAGAAGAAGCTGCAGACGGACAGACAATGACGTCACAATCAAACCAGTAACGTTACAGTCAAAAAACACTTAGAGCGAGCGCACACCTGCAAAGCTACCTGAGCAGGGCATTTATGAAAACATTTTTTTTTTAATCGACCAGAATTGGTTAATTGTCCCTGTGTAAAACGAAATCCTATTGGATGAAAGGAGACACGCATCCAATCAGGCTAACTTTCCGTAAGTATTATTATTATTATTATTATTATTATTATTATTATTATTATTGAGAAGATGAACCCTGTTCATATGGAACAAGCCCACCACAGGGACCATAGACTCGAAATTCAAGCTTAAAAGAATGAGGTGTTCATTCGAAAGAAGTAACAGAGCGTAATGGGAAATAGCCTACCGAAAGAAGATATCAGTTATTAGGAAAGCAGATGAATTAACAAATGAATAAGTAAAAATGTAAGTGAATTATTAAAATATAAGGAGAATTTTATTAGGGCAGCAATGCATTGCGTCTTCGCTTGAACTTCCGAAGTCCCAATCGCACGACATCCTCAGGGAGCCTGATGTTAAAATTTAGTTTGTCCCTTCTCCCAAAACGTTACATTCCTATATCTCCCAAAGTTTAATCACGTGTTGCCAGTCGCGAATCCCACCTTTTACTAACTCTTCGTGAAAATCCCTACGTAATTTCTGTATGATCTTGCTAAGAAACGGATAATCGAACAAACAAACAGAATAACTAATTCAGTCGCCTGGTAAAGAGGAAGTAATGACTCGCGTACCTGTATATGTGAATTATTTTCGTGCAACTTAATTGGCTGCAAAGGAATATTTTCGTTTATATTTAACTGGGTTGATTTTGCAATATTTTCATTGCGAAATCATTTATGAACGAGTCATTGGAATAACCTATACGAGCTTGTCTTAATTTAAACAAGATTTAATTTTTGTTTTTTTATAGTCAAGGATCAAACTCGACTTTGTTTTTATTTTTTATTGAGTGACGTGGACCTATTTAATCTATCTATTTATATTATTCTTGGCTGAATAGCTACTATGAATCGTAGAAGAGAGAGAGAGAGGAGAGAGAGTGAGAGGAGAGAGAGAGAGAGAGAGAGAGAGAGAGAGAGAGAGAGAGAGAGAGAGAGGGGGGGGGTTCTTGTAATAAAGCATATGAGCTGATCTTAATTTAACCAGATTTTTTTTATTTTGCATATTTTACTATAGAGAAAATCCAAAAGATTTTCATTTTTCTTTAGTCAAAGATCAAACCCAACATTGTTTTATTTTCTCGTAAGTGACGGGGCCATATTTAACTAATCTGTACATACTATTTATTACTCAGAATTCCTACAATTATTCGTTGAAGAATGAGAAATGAGAGAGAGAGAGGGAGTGAGAGAGCTTCCGTTCTTTCCCTCCCCATGTTTCCAAGCCATGCCTCGGTCTCTACCTGAGCACCTCCCCTCCTCTCACTTACAATCAATCTTCTCTTTTCCCTCCAATGGCGTCGTTAGCTTGGACTTCCTTCCCCTCTGGCCTCTTCCCCTCACTGGTGGGAGAGAGAGAGAGAGAGAGAGAGAGGAGAGGGATAGATGAGGGGAGTGGCGAATGCCTTCCCTTCCCACTCCCCCCCACCTCCCACCTCCCTCACGCCTCCCTCCTCCCTCACACCAAACACACACACACATTTCCCAATCTCTCCCCTCCCTTGTGGTCTGCGTATCCCCTCTCTCTCGCGCGCGGTCTCCCGCGCCCGCTCTCTCTCTCTCTCTCTCTGCTTTGCGCTCTCTCGCTCCCTTCTCCCCTTTTATCTCTCTCTCTCTCTCTCTCTCTCTCTCTCTCTCCGTGACTGGAAAGGTAGGCGGGTGAGTCAGTCACCTGCAGTTTACTTCCAGCTACCTGAGGGGATGGTTCCCCTCTCCAGCCCTCCGCGCCTCTTCAACTGGAATGCCTGCTGCCTGCTGTCGCTGCTATCGCCTGCTGCTGCTGCTGCTGCTCCTGCTCCTGCTGTCGCTGACGCTGACGCCCTTACGAGCATAATACCCTGAAATTCATACAGCCGACCCTGCTGTTGATCGTTCCGCTTTTGTTTATGTGGTTTCTGCTGTTAATGAATCATTTTACTTTGTGGAATTCTCCATCTGTGTAAACCATCTGTGGAATTCTCCATCTGCAGTATTCTCCATCTGTGACAATCTCCAGCTGTGGCATTCTCCATCAGTGACATTCTCCATCTGTGGAATTCTCCAGCTGTAGTATTCTCCATCTGTGACATTCTCCATCTGTGACATTCTCCATCTGTGACATTCTCCATCTACGGTATTCTCTCTCCCCGGAGAATTCGCGAGATAATCCATATGGCGTGTGGAAGTGTTTTAATGATCTCAACGCCTGTAAGACAATAGTGAATGTTTTAGTATTACTTCTCCAATGCCCTTTGCAGTGTGGTTTATTAAGATGGAAGCTTTGGAACTTTACTGAGCAGCGCATGCTAATGACATTAATTAAACGGTCTGTTTAACAATACTTTGAAGTAAAAGACTTTAAAAGAAAAAATCATGAAAGCCATGTTAAAACACTTGCATCCACTGACACACATGTGAAAGAAAAAAAAACCTATTTAGTTTTTTTCGCTAATGAGAGAGAGAGAGAGAGAGAGAGAGAGAGAGAGAGAGAGAGAGAGAGAGAGGAAGCATTGTCGGGACTGACTCCGTGCTCTTGAAAATTACAGAGTGAGCAAGTGTTCATCTCCTCCTCTCTCGGTACAGTTTTCGCACGTCAAGCACACAAGTGTTCCGTAGCCTACATTTGTGGTGAGATGGCTAATGTGCCAGTGAGCCATTAATACGTTTCAGTCCGTTGTTGCATTTGTTAAAGCCGAGTGCTGACGTGTTTTTTTGGGCATCTGCTCAGAGAGCTGTTGGAATCTCGTCGGGACATTCCGCGCGGACAGTTTGTCCATCATCATCTTTCGCTTCGGGAAGGTAAGTTTGGGGCAGATTGTTTGTCATTTTAGCTTTCCCATTTTACATCTTTTCCGGCTTTCTTTAACTGATGGAACTGTACAAGAATGAACAATGAATACGGTAATTCGCTCTATTATTGTTGTTACTTGTAAAGGATGGGTACGGCCACTCTTCCGAATGTCATTCTAATCCGCTCTCATCGGCGCGAGATATCCGTCCAGAGCCATAAAAGGATTAAAACCCGATGCAATGTCATGCCAGCTGTCGCCCCAAACGCCTCTCGCGCCGCCAGCATCGGACACCTCCGACGGACGTGCCCTTCGAAAGCGTCGACTTGATTGACGTGACTGACTGACTGCCCCCATAACTAATGACGGTAAAATGTCGGTTGGCGAAAGAGAGTTTGCCGAGAGTATTGGATTACGTCACGAGTGATTGGTCAGATGCTCTGGCGACTCCGCCCTCGTCTCATCCCCAAGTCTCATTGGCCGACATCCCGGCACGAGATGAACGGATGCTTCCCCGCCATTGGCGTGGGTCTCCGAGATTTCGAGATGTAGCATCCAATGGGAGAAGAGGCGACGCCGCTTGTTCAGCGTTGGTCCAGCGCCAGTCTCTCTCTCTCTCTCTCTCTCTCTCTCTCTCTCTCTCTCTCTCTCTCTCTGAGAACAGACTTTGTGTTATCAGGAATTCAGAATAATGTTCGGATTTCTCTCTCTCTCTCTCTCTCTCTGAAAACAGACTTTGTGTTATCAGAAATTCAGAATAGTGTCCGGATTCTCTCTCTCTCTCTCTCTCTCTCTCTCTCTCTCTCTCTGAGAACATACTTTGTGTTATCAGGAATTCAGAATAATGTCCGGGTTTCTCTCTCTCTCTCCCTCTCTCTCTCTCTCTCTCTCTCTCTCTCTCTGAGAACATACTTTGTGTTATCAGGAATTCAGAATAATGTCAGGCGTCTCTCTCTCTCTCTCTCTCTCTCTCTCTCTCTCTCTCTCTCTCTCTCTCTCTCTCTCTCAACAGATTTAGCGTTATCAAGAATCAAGAATTCAGAATAATTATTTAAATTTAATTGTAAGTAAATTGTATTAATATGTCTAATTGTTACACAACCGTAAAGGAAAATCAATACATCTGTCTGGACTTCTTTTTTTTTTATAGTCATTCATCACTCGTTACGAAGTCCGTTATTAAAGTCCCTTATCGATTGCTTATATATTGATTTGTCTTTACGACTGCGAAAGCGTGGCTTTTAAATTTTAAGAGAGAGAGAGAGAGAGAGAGAGAGAGAGAGAGAGAGAGAGAGAGAGAGAGAGGGGAGGAAGGCTGGTGAATTGTACGATTGACTTGCATATTTCATGTTCGTGTTGTTCTCTTGCGCGTGAGCGCTCATGCGCGTGTTTCTGCGCCATCTTTCGACAAGTTTTTTCTTCGACTCTGAAGATTTTTAAAAATTATTTGTTGTTTGAAATTATTGCTTTTAGAAAGCTTTGTAGATTTTTTCCTAATTATTTGTTTTTCAAATTACTGCTTTTGATAAGGTTATTACTTGTAGTTTCGATCAAATTGTGTTCATCTATGAAAACATGGGCATGCAGTACATTTTGTTTTAATCCGCTGTTATACATCTTTTTTTCTGTCGAAAGCTACTTTTAGTATTTGTAACATGTTAATATTAACAATATGATTCACTGTGGATAACAATAAATATCACAGCATTCAAGACAATTTAAACTACCTACTTTAAATTTTGTTGCTGACAAATACAGATATCACAGCATTTAAGACAATTCAACCAACCTACTTCAAATTTTGTTGCTTGGTAAATATCAACATCACAGCATTTAAGACAATTTAACCAACCTACTTCAGATTTTGTGGCAGGTAAATATCAACTTCACAGCATTGAATACAATTCAACCAACCTACTTCAAATTTTGTTGCTTGGTAAATGAAGATATAACAGCATTTAAGACCATTTAACCAACCTACTTCAAATGTTGTTGCTGGTAAATATAGATATCAGAGCGTTTAAGACAATTTAACCAACCTACTTCAAATTTTGTTGCTGATAAATATAGATATCACAGCATATAAGAAAACTGAACCAACCCACTTTAATTTTCGTGGTTGATAAAAACTAAAAGTCTTCGGACATTGAAACATCTCTGATCCCACTCCATAAATCGCTTGAGGCAATCGCTAAAGGGAGCTTCGCGTGTCTTTTGTTAGAGAACAATGAGAATTATCTCCCGTAGGGGAATGTGGTTATGTGGATCATTCCTCCCATGTGAGCTTGAACGCTGCTCTTCCTTTGTCCGTCGAAATTTTTGGAGATTAATTTCTTTGTATGTAACTTCGTCATATTACACTATTTGTATTTAGACCCATTTCTGCGTTAATGAATAAATAAAACCATGGAAATGTCCTATAGTTAAATGTATATATATATATATATATATATATATATATATATATATATATATATATATATATATATATATATATATATATATATATATACACAAATATATTTTTCTCGGTCAACGTTTCTGCGTTAAAATCTTCGGAGACTAACTTCATTATATTTAACTTCAGTATAATATAGTCTCCGTATTTAGCCCATTTTTTCGTCTGTGAATAAATAAACATATGGAAATATCCTAATATTCATACAAACACATTATTCTGGTGGACAGTTTTCTGTTATTCCCTCGGAAAAGACCAACTTAATTATATTATCGTCTGCGTATTTGGCCCATGTTTTCGTCAGTGAAGAAATAAACATGGAAATATCCTAATATTCATGCAAACATATTGTTCTGGTGGACAGCTTTCTGTGAAATCTAGTGAACACCATGTTCTCTGGAAGCTTGAATTTCGAGTCAACGGCCCCTTTGGGCTTGTTTAATGTGAATTGGGTTTATCTGAATAATAATAATAATAATAATAATAATAATAATAATAATAATAATAATAATAATAATAATAATATTTACTGTAGGTAGTAGACCCTCTTCCAAACATATAGTAGTGTTGAAGGTTATAGTTACATCAGCTGCATTCATTGCACATAGAGTTTCCTCTATCTTTCGAATAACTGATTTTTCAGGGTTACTGATTACATAGTACTGATCACACAAACATCGGTGAGTTACTGGCAGAATGCAGTAACCCTGAAAAATCAGTTATTTGAAAGACAGAAAAAAACTATATAAATTGCATGCAGGGATTAAATTAACCCTGAAAAATCAGTTATGAGAAACAGAGAAAACTGTATATGAACTGAATGCAGGGAATGCAGTAACCCTGAAAAATCAGTTATTAGAAAGACAGAGAAAACTATATAAATTGAATGCAGCCGATACAGCTATAACCGTCAACAATAACATAATATCGTGATGTGCCGAGCGGCATTTGAAAAGGTGGAAAGCGAAGCCCGTAGAGTTGTGTGGCTGGCTCGCTTTCCACAAATCGCCCAGGCTACTTGTTGATTACGCTCGCCATCGCAGTTCCTTATGTAATGGCATATCACGTTATTGTGGTCACTAAGGCGGTTACGGAACAATTACGGGGTCTGAGGATTGGAGCAGCAACAGATAGATCTGATAGTTGTTTTGCCTTTCTGTTCCTTCTGTCCCTTTATTGTTTATAAAGTGATTGTGCTAATATGCGTTTTCAGAGTGATTCGTAATAATATTATTGCTGGTTTTAGCTTGAATTTCTATTTTACAGTCGACAGTCGTGTGGTTGCTCTTGTTTACTGTATGTTCTTTCTTGACTTACTGTGTTTAATTTAACAGTAAATACTTTTGTTCCCAACTTGTTTACTAATACTGCATTGGTTTACTAATACTATGCATAATTATATATATATATATATATATATATATATATATATATATATATATATATATATATATATATATATATATATATATACATGCACACATATGTATATACATACATACACATAATAAGTTTCCTATATGAGGAGTGAATTCAGAAGTATAAGAAGATGATTTATGTAATAATTATAACGAATATATATGTGTTTGTGAGAGAGAGAAAGAGAGAGAGAGAGAGTGAAGATCTTTATAGATTTTAAAACTCTTATGGAAATACCCCGAAGGGCTTTACCTTACAGACGTTATCAGTGAGAGATTGGTTGAGTCATACCTTTGTTTGCTGTCGTGGCAGATCCAATAAAAATAAATAAATAAAAAAAAATAAATCTCAAAGTCTTAGGATATCAAATATCACTCTGATTACGTGTCTTCTAGTCCTCGTTGTGTACTGTGAACTTGGAGGTGTTGACTCGTGATGAAATTGAAGTAAGATAATTATTGCAAAGATACCTACCGGTAAATGGCCCATGTTAGACTCCGTGATATATTATTCGTTTTTACTTTAGTTTCATTTGGTCAATCAGTGTTTATTTTTTCCTCTCTCTCTCTCTCTCTCTCTCTCTCTCTCTCTCTCTCTCTCTCTCTCTCTCTCTCTCTCTCTCTCTCTTAGGTTTTCGCTTGGTCCATAAATGTTTATTCCTTATGTAAACTCTCTCTCTTTCTCTCTCTCTCTCTCTCTGGTTTTCGTTTAGTCAATAAATATTTATTTTTCCGTATCCAAATGGAACTCTCTCTCTCTCTCTCTCTCTCTCTCTCTCTCTCTCTCTCTCTCTCTCTGGTGTTCGTTTGGTCAATAAATGTTTATTCTTTCCTTTTGCAAATTGGACTCTCTCTCTCTCTCTCTCTCTCTCTCTCTCTCTCTCTCTCTCTCTCTCTCTCTCTCTCTCTGGTGTGTTCGTTTGGTCAATAAATGTTTATTCTTTCCTTTTTCAAATTGGAGTCTCTCTCTCTCTCTCTCTCTCTCTCTCTCTCTCTCTCTCTCTCTCTCTCTCTCTCTCTCTCTTATACTGCGCAATTGCACTGGTCTTACTGATGCTGATGAAATAGGTTCCTCTTATCATTCCGACTCTTATCTCTTCGTTTTCAAGGTGATTCTCGGAGCTGAAGAGGTAATCAGGATGGATGCCTGAATTTGGGGGCTGGGGTAGGAGGAAGAGGAGGAGGGTTGATGTGGTGGTGTTGGTGATGTGTTGGGGAACCGACTGTTGGTTTTAGGTAGGCGTTGGTGGTGATAAGGGCCGAGGGCACAGACCTGTTTATGACATGAATTTCAGGTCATGGCCTGAACCTCAGATTTTGACATGACTATCAGGTTATAAGGTGAATTTTAGATTATGACGTGAATTTCGGGTTATGACATGAGTTTCATATTATGACGTGAATTTCAGGTTATGACGTACAAGATTATGACATGAATTTCAGATTATGTCATGTTTCAGATTATGACATGAATTTCAGGTTATGAAGTAAAAGAGTATGACATGCATTTCATATTATGACGTGAACTTCGGGATATGACATGGATTTCAGACTGATATGAATTTCGGATTATGACATGAATCTCAGATCGTGACATGGATTTCAGATCGTGACATGAATTTCAGAATGACATGAATTTCAGGTTATGACATGAATTTCAGGTTATGACAGGGATTTCAGATTCTGACATAAATTTCAGATCGTGACATGAATTCCATATAATGACATGAATGTCATATTATGACACGTATTTTAGATCATGTCATGACTCAGATTATGACATGAATTTCCAAGTCACCCGTTATCAGCGATGCAGAAGTAACAGCTTATCTCGCGGGAGACGGAAGTAGGGGATTTTTTATTCAATTGTTTTTCTGTGAATCATTTCATTGACATCCTCGTGTGATAGATTAGAGAGATGAGTTTAAGCATTATTTTTCTGTCTTACATAAGAATTTTTTTTTTAAATAACATATTAGGTTTTTAGTTTCTATCTCATTCTTTATGTTCCTTTTTCGTCTCATGGTGAGGTACATTAAATGGCAAGTTAAACATTTTATTTTTTATTTTTTATATTCAGAAGTGGCAAGATAAACATTTTTTTTTTTTTTGTATTCTTAAGTTTCCAGTTGCGTTATTGATTATCTTCGTGTTATTAAGTGGGAAATTAAACATTGTATTTTTTTTATACTTTAGTGGCAAGTTAAACATTCAGTTTATCTGTATTGTTCAGTAGCAAGTTAAACGTTTAATCCATTTCTTTGCTTAAGTGGCAAGTTAAACATTGATAATTTTGTGTGTGTGTGTGTGTGTTCTTAAGTTGAAAGTTAAACATTGAATTATTTGCAATCTTAAGTGGCAAGTTATGTTTCATTTTTTTTTTATATTCTGGCAAGTTAATTTTTTTTATTAAGTAGCAAAACATTAATTTTTTTTTATTCTTAAGTGGCAAGTTAAACAATTCAATATTATGTACTCATAAGTGGCAAGTTAAAGTTCTATTTTTTTATCTTATTTTAATAAACTTATATATGCTATCGTAATATTCTAATTCTTATTACATAATGTGTCTCTTACGTGCCGTAGAAGCTTTGTCGTCACGCCTGTTTCTGTATTTAGTTAACCTTCATGTAATGGCTAACGAGCTTAGTGAGATCCTCTCTTAGAGGAATGGCGGGATGTACTTTGTCCTGATTTTACGGTTGGTCTGCTAAAACATCAATGCTGAGTCTTTGTTTGTGAAGCACATTCTCTCTCTCTCTCTCTCTCTCTCTCTCTCTCTCTCTCTCTCTCTCTCTCTCTCTCTCTCTCTTTGTTGTTTATGATTGACATGGCTGTATACCAGCACGGGCTCTTGCTCATAGAGGAGCCTGTAATTTCTCTCTCTCTCTCTCTCTCTCTCTCTCTCTTTGTTTATGATTGACATGGCTTTATACCAGCACGGGCTCTTGCTCATAGAGCAGCCTGTAATCTCTCTCTCTCTCTCTCTCTCTCTCTCTCTCTCTCTCTCTCTCTCTTCTTTGTTTATGACTGAGATGGCTTTATTCCAGCATGGGCTCTTGCTCATAGAGAAGCCTGTAATTTCTCTCTCGCTCTGTTGATTGAGTTGGCTTTATGCCAGTACGGGTTCTTTCTCGTAGTGCAGTTGTAATCTCTCTCTCTCTCTCTCTCTCTCTCTCTCTCTCTCTCTCTCTCTCTCTCTCTCTCTCAGTTTTAATCATCTTCTTATTTCAGTATTGAGCGTCTGTTGCTTAAACATTCATGTAAAATTATCATATATACTCACATATATAGTTTTCAGTGGGGTTTCTTGTCCTAAATTCTTCTTGTCATAATGGATTATAGCATTGTTATATTAGCACTTGTAAGTACACATTATATATTTATTTATTATTGCCAGTAACTTTGCGTTACTACTCATTTCAGTTGTCTTTTTGTCACGTTAATCTAGCTTATGCAGTAGCTTTTGGAACTTACAATTTCTGTTCCTAGGAATGGAATTGAGTAATTCAGCTCAGGTACCAAGATGATCGTTTCTTATGCAATGGTCTGCTGAGAACTGACGTAACACAACATGCATGCAGGAAGTGATATTCGGGGTGAAACATGGTATTCTTTTGATGAGTGACTGCTAATCTTCTAATATTTTTTGTGCTTTGGTATGAGATAGTAACTGGCGATGGTTTTGGCCTTAAGATACAAGATATTTAGTATTGAAAAGAACGAAGGCTAGTTTTGTATCGAGATTTGTAACAGAAAGTGAAGGGATAGCAAAATGTGGCTTAATTTGATGGGTTTTTAATGGAGAAGGCCTAGCCGACGTTTCTTGTCCAGGAGTCTCGAACTTGGGACCTCTTACTTGGTAGGGGAGAATGCGGCTGATTGCTGATTACACCACCTATTTTTTATTTTTTTTCAACGTCCGTGCCGTTCCCCCTAACTAACGGGGGCGGGAGGCTTTAAACAATATATATATATATATATATATATATATATATATATATATATATATATATATATATATATATATATATATATATATATATATATATATATATATATATATATATATATATATATATGTATATATATCAGTATATATATATATATATGTGTATGTATATATGTATATATATATATATATATATATATATATATATATATATATATATATATATATATATATATATATATATATATATATATATATATATATATGTATGTATGTATATGTAGAATCTACTTGTCAGTTTTACCAGACACATAAATGTAATTCTTATAGTTGCAATGCCCTCTTAACTTCTCGAATTCTTCGCCCTTTTTGATATGCTTGTAACTACAAAGCCGTAAGATCCAAACGCAAGAAATTGAAGAGACTGTGATGGCCGGTCGCTCTTCAATTTCTTGCGTTTGGATCTTACGGCTTTGTAGTTTAGTATATCCAAAAGTATATCCAAAAAAGTATGAAGAATTTGAGAATATTAAGAGGTCATTGTATATATTAGAATTATATATATATATATATATATATATATATATATATATATATATATATATATATATATATATATATATATATATATATATATATATATATATATTGTTGTCCCAGGTTAAATTCCTGAACGAGCTTGACTCTTGTGGCCTTTCTCATAAATAACATTCAACCAATTTTTATATGAGTAGTAGATTATGTACCTGAACACTAACAAATTTGGTGGGTCATTGCAGCTAAGATAAAGAGGGTGTAGGGCGTGCAACTTCATCCCGGAAGACTTGTTGCCATTGACTATTACGCTTAAATAACTCATCTAAGGCATTATGATGCTAAATTCTCATTGGTGTATAATTTACACAACCTGTTGTGGTATGGCGGCCTCTGTAGTGTAATTGTTCGGCTTTCTTTATTGAACTTCAAAATTGTATTAATCTGAGTATCGGTTTGGCCCTGTTGGTATTTTTTCCAAGTGAAATACTGGTATTTTTATTTCACACTTCGAGTATTCGTTACGGTTAAGCATTGCTGTTCAATCATCCACTAGTTTGATTTTATATATGTATATGTATATATATATATATATATATATATATATATATATATATATATATATATATATATATATACATATATATATACATATATGTATAATATATATAATATATAAATAAATATATATATATATATATATATATATATATATATATATATATATATATATATATATTATATTATATATATTATGGTTGTGTGTGTGTGTTTATTATAAAAAGGTTTAAGAGACTTTGTCGAACTTTATCAGTCCATTTGACCTGTTTCTCTGAAGCCGAATGACACACCTGAAACCGCCCCACCCCCACCCCCATCCCCATTCTTCTCTCATCTCTCGACGTGGCATCACATCGTTGGAATGCCGAAGAGGAAACGCCGTCTGAGACGAACGAACGAACGAACGCACCTTTCGCTGGCAACCCGGCGAGAGTGTCAGGTGACAATTGATAACAGACGACGATAGCGATAAGGCAACAGTGATTAGCAGGTGCACTCGTAAACATCCCACGTTAATAGTTTTCAAGGCATCATCATCATCATCATCTTCATCTTATTCTTCTTCTTCTTCTTAGTTATCATCGCCTCTCTGCGTACCTCTGCTCAGTGGTCTGGTTAAACTAAGATATAGCCTTTTTTTAACCTCTGCCAAACTTCAGATTTCAGGTGATGGTCTTTTTATTATTATTATTGTTATTATTATTATTATTATTATTATTATTATTATTATTATTATTATTATTATTATTATTATTATTATTATTATTATTCAGAAGATGAAAAACTATTCGTGTGGAACAAGCCCACCAAAGGGGCCATTGACATTATTATTATTATTATTATTATTATTATTATTATTATTATTATTATTATTCAGAAGATGAAAACCTATTCATGTGGAACAAGCCCACCACAGGGCCATTGACACAAGCCCACCACAGAGCCATTGACATTATTATTATTATTATTATTATTATTATTATTATTATTATTATTATTATTATTATTATTCAGAAGATGAAAATCTATTCATGTGAACAAGCCCACCACAGGGGCCAATGACTTGAAATTCAAGCTTCCAATGAATATGGTGCTCTTTATAGGAAGCAAGAGGAGGTAAAGGAAATATAGAAAGAAGAGATCTCGCTTATTAAAGAGGAAAAAAAAATAATTTGATAAATAATTATTACTGTAACTTTGTCCTGTGAGTGTATTTTCCCTCGGAAACTGTGTCACATTCTCCTGAAATCGGCCTTCATGAAATTGCCCGTTTTTAGGCAAGAAGAAGAGGATTGCCGTTTATCTCGAACTGAATATAGAATTTAGGCCAAAGGCCAAGCACTGGGACCAATAAGGTCATTCACGCTGAAACGGAAATTGACAGTAAAAGTTTAAAGGTGTAACAGGAGGATAACCTCGCAGTTGCACTTTGAATCAATTGTTAGGAGCGGATGGAAAATAAGATGGAAGAAAGAGAATATGAACGGAAGTACAGTAACAGGAACGAAAGGAGTTGCAGATAGGGGCCGAAGGCACGCTGCAAAGAACTTTTAAGTAATGCCCACAGTGCCCTGCACGAGATGCACTGATGGCGCCCCCCCCCCCGCGGGGTTTATCTCACATAAGATGAGAGGAGGGCATACCATGCAGTCTATCGCGGAAGCATTGACGAATGATGACGTGAGAACCGTTAGGTCGTTTTGGCCGTTGTGTGACGAAGGATTTTCGCCCTTGCGTTTAGCTGTGAAATAACTCTGAAGCAGAGGTACCTGAAGAAGCCTCCCACACAGATGTTTCAACTGCCGGAAATACATTTGTTTTCGTCAGTGGATTTTTGTATGTGGTTAGTTTTTTCAATCTTTACTACCAGTTTAATTATATTAGTGAGTTTTGGTTTTGTAATGGTTAGATTTGTTCGAATTTCTCTCCATATTCAGAAGCTTTCTGCAGAAAACTACTGTATAAATGACACCAATATATATATGTTTATATATATGTATTATACATATATGTATATATATAGATATATAGATAGATAAGTAGATAGATAGATGTATGTATGCATATATATATATATATATATATATATATATATATATATATATATATATATATATATATAGATACATACATAGATAGATAGATAGAATGTCTTATGAAATTCTCTCATCATAAGTGCTCATTATATATTATATATATATATATATATATATATATATATATATATATATATATATATATATATATATATATATATATATATATGCATTATATATACTGTATAATATATATAGTCTTCCGAAATTCTCCCGTTATCCCCAAATAAACCTCCGTTGACGAACTGCACAAAGTCTCTTTATGGCAATGGAAATAAAGAAAATAAGTAAATGTCATAGATTGTAACGTGCGTCTCCATACGTTCTCAATTATCATTTGGACGACAAATTTGCGAATTAGGGAAATGCGGTCGGAAAATAGTTAAAGTTAGAACAGCTGTTTTTGTTACAAGAAGGCCTTGCTAGTCTAGTTACCTTCTTTTATAGCGTTTTTCCGTAAACAGGATACCATTATTCCAAAGAAACATTTGACTTAGACCATAGTTCATAACGTTTTTCAATGTATAGCACCCCTTTCAAACCAGCAGTCAGTTCTTGCACACCCTAAATTGCTGAAATGAAAAAGCTAAAATACAAATATAATAATAATAATAATAATAATAATAATAATAATAATATTATTATTATTATTATTATTATTATTATTATTATTATTATTATTATTATTATTATTATTATTATTATTATTATATTATTATTTATTTTATTTTATTTTTATTTTTTTGCAGGAAAAAATAACATGCGTATATAAAAATACATTTTGCTTTCATTATTCATACGCATCTCGCACCCCTTAGGAACCGGCTTATATTCCTAATTATCTAATATGGACTGAATAATTGCCTTTAGGGCATTTGAGCTGCACGTAGTCACTGGCGAATTTATCATTTACCCTGTATATGATTATTACTTATTATGTATAGCTCCATGAAAAGAAAAGTTAGAGGATGTTGGTGCAACTCGTCAGTTATTATTATTATTATTATTATTATTATTATTATTATTATTATTATTATTATTATTATTATTATTATCCATAAATCGATACGAGTGGCGTGGATTACTTATGTCCGGCGGGTTTACGGAACAGGTGTCGAACACTTTGAAGTTATCCAATCCCGAATGCTTCAAAGCAAGCACTGTCTTCTCTGAGATAATGAAAAAAAAAAAATATATGATGACATCGATGGCCTCTGCAAACGTTCTGCACATTAACTGGTTTTATTAGCATACTTTTCCTGTCTAAATAAAGAGGCAAAACCCTTTCTACATAATAACTTCGTTTAGACAGGAAATGTATGCTAATAAAACCAATTAGTGTGCAGAATGTTTGCAGAGGCCAACGATGTCATCATATGTATATATATTTTTTATCTCGGAGATGACAGTGCTTGCTTTGAAGCATTCGGGATTGGGTAACTTCAAAGTGTTCGATACTTGTTCCGTAAAGCCGTCCGACATAATTAATCCACGCCACTCGTATCGATTTATGGATTCGTCATACAAATTGTCGTAATGTTCGTGTGCCGTTTTTGGCAGTCATTGTTATATGTTCTAATTGCATTTTGATCTTAATAGAAAATTATTTTCGTTTCATTTTGAAATGAAAGTCCGTGTATACACGTGTACAACATAAGTATGTATATATGTGTATATATATATGCATACCTATACTGCATGTACACATACATACTTGTGTGTATATATACATGTGTATCTAAGTACCGTATGTACATAGATATATATAGATACGTGTGTATAATATATGCAAGCATTCGTAAGCTTCATTACGCAGGCTTTGAAAGTCCTTTATCGCCTCCATGTCTTTGTAAAAGTAAAGGTAACTTCTATACTCCTATTGCCTATCCAGAATTAATAATTTGAAAATTGTCTTCTTATCTCCTATTCCTAAATGTCTTCGTATTTCATATTCCTGATCACCTCAGGTGGGTTCTATTTTGCGCGATGCTTCGCACAGCCGTAAATAATAGTGACCCAATCGAACGTGCTCCGTCACTTAATATAGTACCCTCGATTAACCGTGGTCTTAATATTTTAAAGAGTTATGTAACGACAAACAGCGCCCTGTCCCAAGATGCGTGCTAACACGACTGTAGATAATGCGTGTGAAGAAACCAAGTGTTTACTGTGATTGCGATTAAAAGAGAGAGAGAGAGAGAGAGAGAGAGAGAGAGAGAGAGAGAGAGAGAGAGAGAGAGAGAGAGAGAGACTGCTGAAGGACAGTCAGTTAAACGTTACCTAGTTTTTCATCTAATTGTGATATTTTCGTTATTCCGAAAGTCGGCAAACTGTGAGAGAGAGAGAGAGAGAGAGAGAGAGAGAGAGAGAGAGAGATGCAATCATAGTCCTTGTTATGTGATAGACTAAGCCGTTTCTCGTTGACGTGTGTTTTGGGTCGTTTTTTAAATCAGCCATGACGATAATGACTCACTAATCTATTAATGATAAGGTCTCTAAGGTGAGAACCTTTCTATAAGTATTTAACCCTGTCATGAGAGAGAGAGAGAGAGAGAGAGTGAGAGTGAGTGCTGAAGGACAGTCAGTTCAACGTTACCTTGTTTTTCATCTGAGTTGGATAGTTTGGTTTTCAGAAAATTAGCAAGCAGTAAATAGTTTTAATGCTTAAACAAGGGGCAAGGAAAAAAAAGAGAAAGCGGAATTCTATCAGTCATTATATATACACAAACATATATATATGTATATATATACTTATATATATTTATATTTTATATATATATATAAAGTGCCTTTTCCTCAGGTATATTAAAATCTAATCGTAGTTATATTTTCCTGTGTAAGTGTGGTTCTTTCAACAAGTATTTATAAATAAACGTCTGTATTGCATAAATGTATATACATCGTATATCCTCATGCATCTGGATCAACTGTAATGGCGAAAACATATAACCAAGATATTTCTAAAAGCAAAACCTTAAGCGCTTCAGTTCTAGGTGAGACAAAGTTGAAAGCACAGGGAGAACATGTCTTGAGTCATGCAGCTTCGCAATTAAATGATGATTGATTGCTTTGCTTTTTCGAGATCCTTGCTTACCTGGCGTCGGAGGTGTAGCAAGGACTTGGTAATCATTACTCTCTTTTTCAAACTATTTATGTTTACAGGAAAAAAGAGGCGAATCTGGTCAAGATTGTATTATTATTAATGACAATAAAAATGGCAAGTGCAAAAAATTATTTGGGTAAGAATACTTCCATTATGAGCAGCCATTTATAGGAAAGTATTTACTTCGATTTGAAATATGTGAAAAGTTGCGCGTCCGTATATGGGGTGAATTAAAAATGAAGTGATGAGATGGCGTTAGAGAAATTTTTGTCCCAATCCAGAATGCCAGAGTAGATATGCACTTAGAGCATTGTTATAAAATGCCTTAGATAGTCTGTTACACGTTTCAGAAAATGTTACAGGATGCTGTAAAATAAGAGTATCCTGTAAACTGACCCACACAGACCAAGATGTTTCAGATGTTGGGGGAAATGACGGCAAAATTAGAACTGAGTTTTAATGAAGTTATTCTAGTACAGAGAAGAAAATGTCCGGTTACTTGAATGTTGAAGAACTGAAAGAATTGACGAAGTAAGAGGTTGCCATATGCAGCTCGCCATTCTTGCTTTTACGTATTTTATCATATTCTCTGTTTTGGAATATCCAGGCGTTACGAATAATGCGCAGGAATTGACATTGTTAGATATATTTAAAGGGCCATCCAGTTAACATAGTCTCCTTAATTTTCCTGTCTCATTTAAAGGGTTATAGATAGTCTCCTTCACTTTTCTTTAATATGCCCCAGTGCGTGAGTTTATATTGCCCCAAAGAACAACATATATATTCGAATCCAACTCTTACAACGATGCAAACTGCCATTGACATCGAAGATGATTGCTTTAAGTCGTTAAATACGTCTTTGCCTGATAGTAATGTAGTAATTTCTCATAACATTCAACATCTCGTGCCGTCATCGCCCATAATAGAAACAAAGACTTCAGTACAGAACGTTTCTTCTTTAAAAAAAAACACACACACTCTTTATCGATACGGATTTAGAAACTCCCACACTTTGCCAGAGAGCGGAACTTGGAGACGTGCAGTTGATAAGAATTTTCCTCCTCCTCCTCCTCCTCCTCCTCCTCATCATGTTCCTATTTTTCCTTGTCCCTTCTTTCTCCTCCTCCACGTCATCTCCCTATTCCTCCTCCTCCTCCTCCTCCTCCTCCTCCTCCTCCTCCTCCTCCCCTCTAAGAGAGAGATTGATCAGTCCTGTAACCTTGTAACTTGTAAGGAGAAAATTATAGTTTCATTATTCATCCGTTCCTTATAGATAAAAATTCACATATGCTGGATTTGAAGATATGGAAGGTTCCGGGTTTCGCATTTTGAGCTAGGATGGTTATTTTCGTTATTTATTTATCAGTGAATGTTTTTCAATACCAGCTATTTTTTTTTTCTTATTAATGATGATAATGTCTTATTCCATTTCAGTTTTTTTGCGACGGAAGAAAGAAAATCTATTTTTATCGTTTTTCGTGAAAGTGAATGATTTTCTTATATAAAAATCTATTTTAAGTACTGTTTGCGGAACAAACCAGGGTCGTAACGTATAAAATTTGTCATTTTTATCGAAGGATTCAATGAAGTTTTGTAAATGATTCTTCCTGTAGTCTTTTTCTTCAAATGTTTTTTTTTTTTTTATTGCAATTATAGTTGGGCCTGTGTTGCTATAACTTTGTTGTCTTTTCAGATATTATGAAGATAATTGAGATATGTATTTACAGAAAATAAAATGTCCCAAATTTTTAGGTACCGACTGTCAGGTAATTTTAGTATCTTTCGGATCCCAAATAATTTATCTCCGTAGGGGGGTAGTGCTGTCAGTGCGCCTCAAGTGGTGCACTGTAGGCATTACTAAATGTTCTTTGCAGCGTCCCTTCGGCCCCTAGCTGCTACCCCTTTCATTCGTTTTTACTGTACCTCCATTCATCTTATCGTTTTTCCACCTTGCTATCCACCATCTCGTAACAATTATTTCATAGTGAAACTACGGGGTTTGCCTCTTGTTGCACCTTTCAAACCTACCTACTCTCAGTTTCCTTTCCAGCGCTGAATGACCTCATAGGTCCCAGTGCTTGGCCTTTCGCTTAAACTCGATATTCCATTCCAAATAAGTTAGTACTAGAAACCCTTGAGTTTCTCATCATTTAAAATTTTACATCTTAATGAGGATGCGTTCATTGAGTTACAGGACATACTGTCGCTGTTTTCTATCGAGCGCATTGCTGTCGAATGACATTTCACATTTCTTAAAAAAAATAAAATAAGAATTGCCGCTCTCTGTCTCGCAGATCAGTAAAGCGACAGCATATACGTCTTGAAAATATTCGCGTGAATCACGTGGTACTTTGTATTGTCGCACGTATTCTTGGTCAATCCTCACATTATTTTTTATTTCTAAATCTTCCTTCCACGTGTCGTCCCTTCTCCGCATCATATTATGTGAAAGCCAGCTGTCGCTTATTGTCGTTTAAATAAAATATGAGAACACTTACGTGCTTATGGAGGAGATATGTTTCTGAATTATTTAATAGCATTATTAGTGTGAAATATTTTTAGAATATTTCTTGCGAAAGTTAGATTTTTTCTTTTTTACTTTTGTTCTGTCGAATATTTACTTCAGAAATGTTTCGATGTTTATTCTGTTGCTGCCATAGGAGAGCTTTAACTAGTCCATGGATATTTTAGTCATATTTTTTTTTGAGCAAGTCTCTCTCTCTCTCTCTCTCTCTCTCTCTCTCTCTCTCTCTCTCTCTCTCTCTCTCTCTCCAGAATTTCCCAAATTGTACATTGTAATCACATGATGTTGTTATGCTGTTAGCTCATCCAAGTAAATTAATGAGTTTCTCTTTTTTTGCTTCCGTTACGAATTGCAATTTAGCTTGAATAGCTTTTTGTATATATGCATCAGCTTTAGACTTCGCACGATTTGAGGTAATGGTGATTTTTGTCCATCATAATTATATACGGCTGATTCGAAGGTACAAGATTGCATTCTGTTGTCTGTTTCGACGCGTTTACTGCGGAAAACACAATACGAGATGACGCGTTCAATGCCGGAACGCATGTTGCCCCCTGTTACGACTTACACAATACGGAAAACACAATACCAGAAGACTACGCGTTTCATACTTCGCATTTGCTCAGATGCTGCATATCCCGAGACGTTTCCAGAAGAAGAAGAAGAGGAAGAGGAAGAATGCCGGATGAGAGAACATGATGACACCTGTAAAAAGCTCGCTGGTAAAAACCTTATCTCAGTTCTTTTATCCGATAACACCCCTCGTGATGAGGTCATCGAAGAGCTAAGTATTTGTACGAGGGCGAGTTGGGTTGGGGGGAGGAGGGGATGTGAAGGTTATGGGTTTTGGGGGAGGGAAGGGGTGTCAGGGGACTCTGAGGTGGTTAAATAAGATTACCTTGTCAGGAATGCATATACGTTTTTCAAGTTCGTGTTTTATTTTTTGTTTTTGAATAAAGGGTATTCTCACTCAATATCATTTAATTTACTCTTGTTTTTTTTTTCTTCATGTCTAATTTTGCTTCTGTAATTATAAACTGTTTTTGAGATGTTTGATATGCAGCTAGGGCGCCGAAGAGAGGCTCAAAGAACCACAAGTAATATATATATACAGTATATATACATATATGTCTGTATCTGTGTGTGTGTGTTTGTTTACTTTTTTATATAAGTGATAGTGTCTGTTGGTAAGATAAAGTCACAGCTACATTCTTCGTTGACTTAATCTGATAATGGAACGTTCTGTGCTGTTAGATCATGTGAAGACTTGTCTTGCAGATTTTAGTTGTAGAAGTCTGTATATTAGACTCTTGTTCTTTCTAACAGTAGTGAGCACACACACACCACACACACACACACACACACACACACACACACACACACACACAACATCAGCGAGAGACGAACTTCCTTCTCATCTCTTTCAGAACCTTGTCGCACGTACGTGCGGAATTACAGGTAGCCTCTCCCCTTACCTGGCGCTTGCTCAGTTGATGTCACCCCCTTCCCCCTCCCCCTCCCCCTCCCCCTCCCGACCTCAGCATTCTCCTCTCGCCACATTGTTCTCTCTTTCTCTCCCCTCTTTACCAAAGGCCAGAGAGTCACCCGCCATTAGCCTCTCTTCCAGAAACTTTCTAGAAAGGACGATTCCCAGAAGAGTGGGCTCGTGTCTCGTCTTTCGTTACTGCCTGTGTTCCCTTTGTCGGGCCTCTGAGATGGGATGCATTTCTGACGTTCAATAGGTTTACACTTCTTTGTAATTATGTATTTTATCATACTACCCTCTATGCCTACGTCGATTCTCGTTTTTTGAACATCTAAGTCTCTTAACCTTTCGTAGTCTGTAATTGATCCCATATGCTTATGGGATATGATTTGTGTGCATGTACAAACACATGCATTACATGTGTGTGTGTGTGTATTTACGCATACATACCGAAAACTTAGCTATTTAGGGTTTATTAGTTGACGTAATCGTCTCGAAGCTAACTGGAAAAGTCATGACAAACGATGGCCATTACTTTGACGAAATCTGTATTTTATTTATTCCCTATTTCCAGGAGACGACACAGCCATTTACAGTGGTATTCAGAAACGACCTTTGGTTTTCCGTCTTATTCTTCTCATTACTGGGCACGAAACTGAGATTTACAGTGACTATATTTACGAGTGATCTGGAGTTTTCCGTCTTATTCTTCTCCTTGTTATTGTTATTCTGCAATTACGCTGAACACATTCTTTGGATTGTCAGGGACCTTTGAGGAGGGATAAAAATAGATCACGCTGTCGCATCGTCATTCTCATTAAGAGCATTGCTCCTCTAATTACAATTCTCATCGTGCCTGGCATTTATCCGGCGTTGTCACGACAGCACCGAGTCCTGCCTTCCTTCCTTCCTCCCGTCTCCAGTCTTAGCATCAGTATCTGCATTGCGCATGCTCGCAACTTCCTTCTCAGTGACCTGAAAACAAAAGGTCATCTTGAGGGCAGAGAGTAAGGGAGAAAGAAAAGGGATATGTTGTCTTTATCATTCATTATTCTTATTTATAATTTACTTATTCCCCGTGGAGGGTATAGTCAGTGCACCTAATGCGGTGCACAGTAGGCATTACTTAAGGTTCTTTGGGACGTCGCTTCGGCCCCTGGCTGCAACCCATTTCATTTCCTTTACTGTACCTCCATTCATATTCTCTTTTTTTCCATCTTACTCTCCACCCTCTCCTAACAGTTGTTTCAGAGTGCAACTGCGAGGTTTTCCTCCTGTTACACCTTTCAAACCTTTTTACTTTCTATTTCCGTTTCAGCGCTGAATGACCTCTTAGGTCCCAGCTCTTGGCCTCTGGCCTAAATTCTATACTCTGTTAATTTATTTATTTATTTTTCATTTATTATTTGTTTATTGTCGGAGAGAATTTGTGCAGATTTAGTTTGAATGCTGTAAAAAGGAGAATCGTTAAAAATGACATTTACAGAGCCACGGGAAAATAAATAACAACTTCTTTATCTACTTGACCTTATTACATTAACAAACCACTTATTGTAAGGTTGTGAAATAACAAATAAGTTTATTTAGGTTTATGACGTAACGAACTTACTGCCTGTGTCAATACGCTATCACCGAAAAGTTTGCCAGTTTTTATATAGTTTATATATTTTTTTAAATGTTATCGTGACCAAAAAACAGTGCGTATCTCACGTCTTGTTTTAAACTCGTTGAAACGTGTAGCCTGTATCATCTTCATGAAGTACGTGGTGTTAAGATTGCAAGTCATTCTGTAATTTATTTATTTTTTTACCTTATGATGACTTAAAAACAGTGTGTATTGAACGTCTTGTCTTAAACGCGTATAAACCAGTCAGTTTTATCTTCTTCACGAAGAATGTTGCCGTAGATCAACAAGGATTCACTTAGCGCCTGCTCCATTGCAATCGTCGATCGTATTCATGCAACAGACTTGAGTGGTATACATGGCGGGAGTTCTGGCATTCCGGGAACTGAATGAGTAAGCGATCGATTAATCAGAAAAATGTTCCTGGCGGCCTTTTAAAAAACATCATCGTCGTCATCTGCCGAGCGGCCCTGGATGCGTGACGTCATGGTTGGTTCGGGTTTAATGGAGAGGGTTCAGATGAGGATAAGTTAAACATTTTTCAGTTATACTGAATGCAATGTTTACGTGAATTTATGTACAACGAGTGCAAAATAATTGTTGCAGTGTTGTGAGTATGTATGAAAAAGATAGATGGCAGGTTTTCCATTATCCAGACCGGCATTTATCATCGGTTTGGATGGTCCATATGCCTTCAAATATGAGTATTTGTTAAAAAAAAATTATTAATCGTACTATAGAGAATGCCGAATGTGTAGATAATATTGGTTTGAGTAAATGCTAACCTTGTTTTTATATTATGGTACCGTTCTTTTTTCCCCAACTTTATTAACTGGAAGAAACTTTAGAGTATTTGTCTATTAGTTGATTGTATCAGGTCGTAAACCCTAAGAGATAAATTATTCTACCAACACTTATTTTTATATATATATATATATATATATATATATATATATATATATATATATATATATATATATATATATATATATATATATATATACTGTATATTGTATACACATTCCATTTGTATTCATAAGAATCTTTCTTCTTCTTCTTCTTCTTCTTCTTCTTCTTCTTCTTCTTCTTCTTAGCTTAGTCCCGTTTCTATACGGGGTCGCCCGTTCTAGTTTGCATTCATACGAATCTTTTTTCTTCTTCTTCTTTTCTTCTTCTTCTTCTTCTTCTTCTTCTTCTTCTTCTTCTTCTTCTTCTTCTTCTTCTTCTTCTTCTTCTTAGCTTAGTCCCGTTTCTATACGGGGTCGCCCGTTCTAGTTTGCTTTCATACGAATCTTCTTCTTCTTCTTCTTCTTCTTCTTCTTCTTCTTCTTCTTCTTCTTCTTCTTCTTAGCTTAGTCCCGTTTCTATACGGGGTCGCCCGTTCTAGTTTGCTTTCATACGAATCTTTCTTCTTCTTCTTCTTCTTCTTCTTCTTCTTCTTCTTCTTCTTCTTAGCTTAGTCCCGTTTCTATACGGGGTCGCCCGTTCTAGTTTGCATTCATACGAATCCTTCTTCTTCTTCTTCTTCTTCTTCTTCTTAGCTTAGTCCCGTTTCTACATGAGGTCGCCGTAGTTGTACTCATATGAATAAAGCTCTGGATTTGTTTTGAATCGTCAGCAGAAAAACAGACCTGAAAACTCGGACCTACCTTCACACTTCTACTAGAACAACACTCATTACCTCGTACTTGAGAACCTTCGATCTCCGTCGCCTGCGACATTGGCACAGTTGCCTTATCTCTCCTGCTTCTTCTCCTCCTGCTGCTGCTTCTGCTGCGTTAAGTATTTGATTACCTTGAGTGGCAGGCGCTGATACCCCGTGACATTTCTATTTATGTTTGAGGTTGTTTTTTGTTTGCAGTATTGCGTAGTCACTGAGGTGCCAATAAATACTGATTCCGTTATCCTGATGCTGAAGACCCGCCGTTCTTTAAGGTTTCGTTTTGTGGGCAGGATGATCGATTTGATTCTGTTGTATTTATGGTGACTAAAACTGGCGTCACATCATCTAGGGACAGGAAGAAGTTTAGAAAATTTTGGTGACGTTGGAAAATTAATTTTTGGATCAAACACTCTGGGGTCGGAGACATTAATTTGCGTGTTTTTATGAAGAGAATGTGACAGTAGAGAGCGTTAAACTTCAAGAAAGAGAATATTTGCACGATTGGCTCCATGAGAAAGAGTAAATAGAATTTTAACAACCGTAAAAGACTCGGGTACAAACTTAAATTGTAGCCTGTTCAAATTTTGTTATAATCAGAGCGAGAATACAATACTGGATGTGCTTGACTGTCTATCTCTCCATCTATCTATCTATCGATATATCTATCGTATGTATGTACTCTGTATAAACGCATACAAGTTTTTGTACTTATTAGGTGAGGGATAATGCAGCTATTATAAACGGTAAATGTGTATAATTTATCCATGAAACTTTTGCCATAGCATATTTGCTTGTGAGTCTCTCTCTCTCTCTCTCTCTCTCTCTCTCTCTCTCTCTTGATATGTGTGCGAGTGCGCGCGCGCGCGTGTCGGTGTTTATGTACGCGAGTGTGTGATTCATCTTGCTTCTGTGAGGTTGTTTTCATTCTTGTGTCACTATTCCCCTCTCATATTAGCTTGTCTATGAATTTTTTAAAGTGGCTTGTAGCTCAGGTACTGTTTACATCATTCTTCTCTCTTTTTTTTAATATTCATTTCTCTAATAACAAAAACTATTATTTTCTCTGAATAATTTCCACTAACATTTCTTTGTCAACCCAACACTAAAATACAGCCTGTCTTGCATTTTGTATGTATGTATATATATATATATATATATATATATATATATATATATATATATATATATATATATAATTATATATATGTATATATATATATAATGTGTGTGTCATCAGTAAGTCACCAAAATGCACGTGTAGATAACCACAGGAAAGGTGAAAATTACGCATATATATATTAGATGTATTTACATATATATTTATATGTATATATAAATTATATATATATATATATATATATATATATATATATATAATATGTAAACAGTATAATTTGTGTATGTGTAACGCAATGGATCCACTTAATAAACCGTCATCACGTTGGGTTTAGGCTAGCTTTATGATGACATGTTTACTTGTTTTCTTACGTTACCATTTTGCTGTGGAAAAAAAAAAGATAAGTGCCATCTGCTTCCAGTAGGTTTTCGTACGATACAAGAAGAAATATTTGTGTGCTCGGATGCGAACAAGAAAGGAACATTGTTAGCACTCTCTCTCTCTCTCTCTCTCTCTCTCTCTCTCTCTCTCTCTCTCTCTCTCTCTCTCGTCAACCACAGATATGGAAACGGGAATTAAAGATTGTCTCCAAGTCTAAAAGGCTTGATATTTTTTGCTATTTATAAGACTGCAGGCAAAACAGATTCCTGTCTTGCACTTGATGAATTGCTACACAAATAAATGCAAAGTGCTCTCGAACCCATAAGGGGATAACGGATATACGCGAAGTTTTGTTGCACTGAAAGAAAGTTATGGTGCTGTACATTCGCCGAATAAGGCCAGTGCTTGCAGACACAAAATTCAGATATTTCCCGGCGAGAATAAAACGGTTAAAGCAGGATGACTCGGATACAATTATTTTGTATCAAGGTCTTCTTTGTATATGTATCTACGCATCTAAATAAATTCTATACTATATATATAAAAAATATCGATATGAATATATATATATGTATAAATTTTATATATGTTATATATATATATAATTATTATATATATATATATATATATATATATGTAAATTATATATATATATATATATATATATATATATATATATATATATATATATATATATATATATATATATATATATATATATATATATATATATTATGAAATTTTATCCCATGACCGCGACATTTTTATACACAGACAGTAGGCTACAAATGTCATTTAGTATGTAATTCGCCGTATATATACAATTCTTTAGTCATTTTCTTTTGTGTGCCATTAATTTCACTATTTATCCTCTTGATGTGATTCCCTTATTTGTTGTTATATTTTTCAATAATTCTTTTCCTCAGCACCAGAAATATCAAAGAAATTGTGGATCTCTCTCTCTCTCTCTCTCTCTCTCTCTCTCTCTCTCTCTCTCTCTCTCTCTCTCTCTCTCTCTCTCTCTCTCTCTGGTTCCAGCCAAGCCATGATTTTGGATTCAGCTTTTTTATTGAGGACAGTAGGGCGTGTTTCATTCATCGTCTTAGGATCGACATCTCATGATGAATGAGAAGGATCGCAAAGAAGACCGTAGGATGAGATGTCAAGGATTAGACGGAGGGTGGAGGAGGAGGAGGAGCAGGAGGATGAGAATGGAGGAGATGGGAAGAGGAGGAGGAGAGGGAGGATGAGAGAGGAGAGGAGGGGGAGGAGGAGAGAGGAGAGGAGAGAGAAGGGGTCGATTAGAGGAGATAGGAAGAGGAGGAGGAGGAGAGAGAGGAGAGGAGAGGTCAGGACACGGAGGGGAGGATGGGACGGGGAGTAGGATGTTGTTGGTGTGTGTGAAAGGATTCATTGAGTGACAGGTTAGCCATATGAGGTCCTTTCGAGGTGGAGGGTGTCTGATAGAGGTGAAGCAGGGCAAGGATTTAAGGGTGTGACAGTGCCTTCCATCTCTCTCTCTCTCTCTCTCTCTCTCTCTCTCTCTCTCTCTCTCTCTCTCACTCTTTATTTTTTTTTCGTTCAGTATATCCTTTTTTTACAGCTGACAGACTGACAAACAGAAAGAGAACTACAAAGATCATTCACACTGTCAGGATGTTGTGATAGAGTGAGACATTGCATTTTAATTTCTCTCTCTCTCTCTCTCTCTCTCTCTCTCTCTCTCTCTCTCTCTCTCTCTCTCGTCAACTACCATTGCATTGTTTTCTCTCTCTCTCTCTCTCTCTCTCTCTCTCTCTCTCTCTCTCTCTCTCTCTCTCGTCAACTAACATTGCATTGTTTTCTCTCTCTCTCTCTCTCTCTCTCTCTCTCTCTCTCTCTCTCTCTCTCTCTCTCTCTCTGTCGTCATCTCCCATTGCCATTGCATTGTTCTCTCTCTCTCTCTCGTCATCTCCCATTGCCTTTGCACTGTTCTCTCTCTCTCTCTCTCTCTCTCTCTCTCTCTCTCTCTCTCTCTCTCTCTCTCTCTCTCTCTCTCATCGCCTTATCCGAGGGACATTCTGGTATCTCGTAAGCACATCCTTTGTTATGTTCTGGACATCCTTTCGCGGTTTATCTTTTGCGCATCTGCATCCGAATACACAATTTTTAATTGCCCCCTTCCGCTTGACCGATTGACGTCAATGATGACCTTTTCATTTGATTTATTTAAGTCTGTATATATATATATATATATATATATATATATATATATATATATATATATATATATATATATATATATATTTATATATATATATATTATATTTATATATATATATATATATATGTATATATATATATATTATATTTATATATATATTATATTTATATATATATATATATATATATTATATTTATATATATATATATATCTGTGTGTGTGTATTTTTATTGGTTTGTGCCCCTTGTTGGAAATCAAATATGAAATGGATTATACCAGGATACTGAGAATCCTCTCGTATGCTTTTGTTATAATTATTATTATTATTATTATTATTATTATTATTATTATTATTATTATTGGAAATAAAATATGAATTGGAGTTTACCAATAACCTAAGGGTTCTTTCCTATGCTGTTATTATTATTATTATTATTATTATTATTATTATTATTATTATTATTATTATTATTGCGTTGGAAGGTGATTATGGAAAATTGCAATAAGCAGTTAACTTGACTAGCAAGCTTCCAAATCTTTATATGCTTGTATAAGGGATACATTTTGAAATAGGAGACAAGTTTCAAGCGGAATACCTAATGGAGTTGATAAAACTTTATAATCATTCGCTGAAAGAAGGTTAGCTAGATATACCTTGGCTTAGAAACATGAAGAATGAAGCCTGCATCCTCTCCTGTTCTTAAGAGCATCCACATTTATAATCTTGCTACGCAGTCTTTTCTATAATTGCACAGCAAAGGGACGAAGTATTTTCTGGTAACTGACAGGAGATACTGCTTCATCTGGAACAGTGTTTTTTAACCTTTTTCAGTGGATGCACCCCTTTCAAATCACCAGTCAGTTCTCGCTCCCCGTGATTTGCTGAAAAAAAAAATTTTCTATCAGTCATCCTATTCGACTGAGTGGTTTTTATACTGTGGGGTTCCGGGTTGCATCGTACCTCCTTAAGAGTCCATCACTTTTCTCACTCCGACAACTAGTTTTTCCAGATTCCTTTTATTATTATTATTATTATTATTATTATTATTATTATTATTATTATTATTATTATTATTATTTATTTATTTTTATTTTTTTTTTATTTTCATTTTTGCAGAAAAAAGTAACATGCGTGTATAAAGATATATTTTGCTCTAATTATTCATAGGAATCCTCGCACCCCTTAGGAACCGGCTTCACACCCCCTAGAGGTGCGAGCACCCCTGGTTAAGAAACCACTGATCTAGATGGTGAAGATAATGCCCTAACAATAAAGAATATAGTATCTGTTTGAAATACTCCTGAAGATGTGGACATAACGAATTATAATCATGGATGATGGAACAAAATCTCACTTCTGGCAGTTTTGTCAGATTTTGTTCAGAAGTGATATTATGGCATTCAGACAGTAGAAGAATGTCCAAATAATGGTGAAACTTTTATGAAATTAATGGCGATTATATAATCACCACTGCAGATGTATGAACACTGAGGCGAATTTCAAGAGGAAATATTGTAGGTTGTTTCGAAAAAGCATTCGAGTCCAAAACGACGCCAAGTGTTCCCAAATGAACAGAATTGTGGAGCGTTACCTTGACAAACTGAATAGTGGAGAGGAGTTACGGTACGAGATCGGCCGTGAAATAGTCAAATTGTAAACATCTCGGATCCACCTTTTCTTACCAGGGAACAGGAAGACTTCATCCTACATCGCCAGGCTGTCGTGTGTCCGAGGTGACTGTGAAGAGAAATTTGCACAAACTAATGAGTGAAATTTTAGATCATCGTATTATGAACAGTAAGGATTATCTTGAATGAGTGAATGTCTTTTTGGCTTTCATCGAGAAGTAAAATGGAGACTATGATGTTTTGTAAACTGATGTTAATTATCTCTTTACAGCAAAGATCCCCGTTGGGGGGGTTGTACCGTCAGTGCTCCCTACTCGGTGCAATGCAGGCATTACTTAAGGTTCTTTGCAGCGTCCCTTCGACCTCTAGCTGCAACCCCTTTCGTTCCTTTTACTGCACCTCCGTTCATATTCTCTTTCTTCCATCTTACTTTCCACCTTTTCTTTATAAATGTTTTAACATCATAATTTTCATCGCTGAATGACCTCATAGGTCCCGGTGCATGGCCAGTGGCCTAAATTTTATATTCAGTTTTTCAGTTTCAGTTTACAGCAAAGAGCTTCGATTTCCTCCTCCTCTTGGCTTTTGTTTTGAGCCACGGAAGCAAACTGCTGATTTAGAAAATAGATTTTTAAAAGGGATACCGCACGAAGGACATAACGTTGGGCTTCATAATTTCAACGAAAGGCTTATAATGCGCGTCGTACCATAAACAAACATGGCTGCTGTTGTTGTCGTCGTCATTGTTGTAAGTGTGATTGACCCCAAAGAGACTTCACCAGAGTGGACAATGTCAGATAATATAGCAGCCCACCCTTCACTTAAAGCCTCGTCCCCAGCGTTAATTGTTTTCCCCAGTTCTTCAGTTCTCCCTACCAGAGTACCCAGATATAATCTTAATTATCAATATCGCATTTTATCGAAATTATCGATTTTGCTCTAAAAGCGTTTTCTTTTCGCCACGAGAGTGATATTTTGTGGTCACGGTATCAGTGATTGCTTGTTTAGCACATTTCAATTGGGGATATGGTATGAAATTTCTATTTTGTTCTCTTGATTTTCTGCCCTGAATTTATTGTATTCGGTTGTAGTTTTTGCGAGTTATCACAAGCAAGCAAATGTTGTTGATAATATTAGACGAAGCACAAACTCTTAATCCATCGACCATCTTATAAACACTCTTATCAAAGACAAAGCAAACCGTTTCTTTTCAAAAAAATGAAAGAGGGAGGGAGAGAGAGAGAAGTGGGGGTGGGGAAGGAGAGATCCGACCCCCAACAACATGATTGTATTCTTAGTCGCAACAACTGAAGATTAGAAAGGGGCTGTGAAGGGGTGGACAGTTTATGCGCAGTTACTACCTGGCCACTCGGAGAGAGAGAGAGAGAGAGAGAGAGAGAGAGAGAGAGAGAGAGAGGCTATGACTGCTAATAACTATTAATAGTTACAGGGACATCTCTTCTTAATAACACAGAACAGCTGACACTTTATATACTACGACTGCAGTGAAGTTACATTGTGATGGTAGGTTATCACAACGAGAGAGAGAGAGAGAGAGAGAGAGAGAGAGAGAGAGAGAGAGAGAGAGAGAGGGGGCACCGTAGGGTAAGACAAAATGCGAGAAAAAAGAAAAAAAATTGAGAGAGAGAGAGAGAGAGAGAGAGAGAATATTAACTATTAATGGATAATATTTTATCAGTATTTTGGGGGGGTTACTCTGGGCTAATGTAATGTTTTTGAGAGAGAGAGAGAAAAGGGGACACCGCATGTTACCACATAGTGTGTGAGAATTTGAAACAAAATTTGTGAGAGAGAGAGAGAGAGGAAATATTAATATAACTATTAATAGTCAATAGTTTGTTGGTATTGCTGTGGAGTTACTCTGAGTCAACATTTTGGCGTCTGCAGCCGTAAGTTTCTCCCGTTCTTTGTTCAGCAATTCCGAGGGGGTGAGCGCATCCTTTTCCTCTAAACCAAGATACTGCGATATCCTGCTTCCAGTGCAACGTCGTAGAAGGGGTTAAAGTGTTAATACAAAGGACAGACTCTTTTCAAGTGCTATATAAACATATTTTAAACTGGAGTTGTCTGTCTCGTTTTCTCACAGACTTTGTGGTACATTTTGTCTCTTTTTCTCACACAGTGTGCGGTAACCTACGGTGCCTCTCTCTCTCTCTCTCTCTCTCTCTCTCTCTCTCTCTCTCTCTCACAGAATTTTTCTCCAGTTTTTCTCCTCTCTCTCTCTCTCTCTCTCTCTCTCTCTCTCTCTCTCTCATCTGTGATAAGTTGTGTATATCTGAATTTTTTTTCTTTTAATATTTACTGCGCATTTTTGGATGGTTATATATCTTGGGGCCTTTGGATTTTCCCGACTTGATAATTCTCTCTCTCTCTCTCTCTCTCTCTCTCTCTCTCTCTCTCTCTCTCTCTCTCTCTCTCTCTTTACTTTCAAAGGATGGCTCTGTCAAAAGTCAGAATAAGTGGAGCATAAAGATGGAAAACCATATTTACTAAATTAAAATGGGTTTGTTGAATGCCTGGCTGGTTTGATCAGTTTTTAGCCGGCCTTATGCCAGCACAGGCTATTGCACAAAGGTAGCCTGTAAGAATTGTAAGATGTTGAAGTGAATAAGAGTTCTGGTGTAGGCCTCGGGACTCGGGCAACCGAGACGATATCAAAATCAGTAGTCATAATGTTTTGATTTGCGGTCTTAACGAGTTAGAATTGAATAAATTCTGTTATCGCCAACGTCAAGAAGTAGAAAAAAAAAACAAGTAAAAAATGCGCCGAAGGTTCTTCGGCGCAATCAAGTTTTTTGTACATCCGCTACTGCGTATAGTCAAGGCCACCGAAAATATATCTATCTTTCGGTGGTCTCGGTATAATGCGTATGAGCCACGGCCCATGAGTCTTTAACCACGGCCCGGTGGTGGCCTGCTCTATATCGTTGCCAGATGCACGATTATGGCTAACTTTAACCTTAGAGGGCTGCAATTTCGTATGTTTGATGATTGGAGAGTGGATGATCAACATACCAATTTGCACCCCTCTAGCTTCAGTAGTTTTTAAGATCTGAGGGCGGACAAACAAAACCGGCACAATAGTTTTTCTTTTACAGAAAACTAAAAAAAAAAAATATTACAAACATTAATATATTAAATAATCCTGAAGTCCTCACTTTTGAAACCAAGAGGCACACGGCTTTGGCAAAAAATGAAAGCATAGCTGATTTTACAGAGCCTTGATGAATTGTACTGTAGAATCATTTCTTTGGAAATATAAACATTGAACAATGCCTGCAATTATATTTTTGGGGGTTTTAATAAGCATTAT